>NC_084620.1:69613294-69740794 GCF_033978795.1 Nerophis ophidion
CCTCTGTCATCATTTTAAGTGGGACAACTTGCACAATCGCTGGCTGACTAAATACTTTTTTGCCCCACTGTAGTTCTTTGTTTCTAAAAGGTTGGTGTAAACGCTCATCAGGTGTCTGCATGGCTTGCATCTCCTCCTGCCTTGTAAGTGATTCCACTCGCCTGGTGCATGTTTGAGTGCAATGTGTGAGGACAAGCGAGCAGCAAGTTCAATCGTCCATTCCACTGAGCTGTGCAGGGTGAGAAGTGCCAGTGGTCAGAGAAGCAAACAATGACAGATCATCAAAAATGTACTTTGTGGACCAGTCTTATAACAACCTTTTTTTTAAGAAAGTGTTCCCGAGTAACCTCACAGGGTTGTTTATATTGCATGTTGCCTATTCGGGAAATGGACTTTAGAGGCAGCGAAGTCCATGAAGTGGAACTATAAGGCAAAAGGAAAGAGAATATGAGTTTGCTTGAACCCTAACAGGCTCCACTGAAGCGTTCACATCGTTTTAAAAGAACTTGATAACGCCGCGTGACTGCAGGATTGTGGAACTTGGAGAAGACGACGCGTGAGATGGATGCAAAAGATTTGATGTGCCGACAATCACACCGACAGACTACTTTCCCCCGGAATTTCATTCCCGCTGACGATTTGTTCCTGTGAAAACAGGACAAACAGAATGCGCCGCCAGACGCTTAGGCAGCCATCCGGGCTGGCGCTGAAAAGTGTAACTGGAAGTATGAAATTGTCTTCATGCTGTATTGCGCATGGTTTCACAAACCTCACTAGCAGGACTGGCTTTAGGAGTCAAAGCTTCGCCAGGCGGGGATTATGATTACGAAACGGAGCATTATGAGTGTGAATATTGCCTACATAACACATTAATAAGAATGGAAATGATATTGGGTGAAATAATGTTTTTTATGTCCTTGTGTATGCTTGATTCAAACATGTTGAAAAGGCAGAGGAAATCCTGCGTCTTTCCACCCGAATTCCACCAATTAAATCAAGCAGAGTTCCATCCATCCATCCATTTTCTACCGCTTATTCCCTTTCGGGGTGGTGGGGGGCGCTGGCGCCTATCTCAGCTACAATCGGGCGGAAGGCGGGGTACACCCTGGACAAGTCGCCACCTCATCGCAGGGCCAACACAGATAGACAGACAACATTCACACTCACATTCACACACTAGGGCCAATTTAGTGTTGCCAATCAACCTATCCCCAGGTGCATGTCTTTGGAGGTGGGAGGGGCCTATCCCCAGGTGCATGTCTTTGGAGGTGGGAGGGGCCTATCCCCAGGTGCATGTCTTTGGAAGTGGGAGGAAGCCGGAGTACCCGGAGGGAACCCACGCATTCACGGGGAGAACATGCAAACTCCACACAGAAAGATCCCGAGCCTGGATTTGAACCCAGGACTGCAGGAACTTCGTATTGTGAGGCAGACGCACTAACCCCTCTGCCACCGTGAAGCCTCAAGCAGAGTTATAATACTTTATTGAGTTAGCAATGGATGTCGAGCGGGTCTAACATGATACTGTGAAAGTTCAATCCATAGTGGCTCCAACACAGCCGCAAGAGTTCAGTTCAAGTGGATCCAAGACAGCAGCGAGAGTCCCTTCCACAGGAAACCATCTCAAGCGGAGGCGGATCAGCAGCGTAGAGATGTCCCCAACCGATACACAGGCGAGCGGTCCATCCTGGGTCTCGACTCTGGACAGCCAGTATTTCATCCATGGTCATCGGACCGGACCCCCTCCACAAGGGAGGGGGGGGACATAGGAGAAAGAAAAGAAGCGGCAGATCAACTGGTCTAAAAAGGAGGTCTATTTAAAGGCTAGAGTATACAAATTAGTTTTAAGGTGAGACTTAAATGCTTCTACTGAGGTAGCATCTCCAACTGTTACCGGGAGGGCATTCCAGAGTACTGGAGCCCGAAATGAAAACGCTCTATAGCTCGCAGACTTTTTTTGGGCTCTAGGAATCACTAATTAGCTGGAGTCTTTTGAACGCAGATTTCTTGCCGGGACATATGGTACAATACAATCGGCAAGATAGGATGGAGCTAGACCGTGTAGTATATTATACGTAAGTAGTAAAACCTTAAAGTCACATCTTAAGTGCAGGTGAGCCAGTATAGGTATATATGTATGTATATATGTATATACAGTATAGGTATATATGTATGTATATATGTATATAAAGGTATATACAGTATAGGTATATATGTATGTATATATGTATATAAAGGTATATACAGTATAGGTATATATGTATGTATATATGTATATAAAGGTATATACAGTATAGGTATATATGTATGTATATATGTATATAAAGGTATATACAGTATAGGTACATATGTATATAAAGGTATATACAGTATAGGTATATATGTATGTATATATGTATATAAAGGTATATACAGTATAGGTATATATGTATGTATATATGTATATAAAGGTATATACAGTATAGGTATATATGTATGTATATATGTATATAAAGGTATATACAGTATAGGTATATATGTATGTATATATGTATATAAAAGTATATACAGTACAGGCGTAATATGATCAAACTGTCTTGTTCTTGTCAAAAGTCTAGCAGCCGCATTTTGTACCAACTGTAATCTTTTAATGCTAGACGTGTGGAGACCCGAAAATAATACGTTACAGTAATCGAGACGAGACGTAACAAACGCATGGATAATGATCTCAGCGTCTTTAGTGGACAAAATGGAGCGAATTTTAGCGATATTACGGAGATGTCAGCTAAGATTTATCTGAGAGCCAGATGCAGTCTTCAAAAGAGCCACATCTGGCTCTAGAGCCATAGATTCCCTACCCCTGGTGTAGTGGGTAGAGCGGCCGTGCCAGAAACCTGAGGGCTGCAGGTTCGCTTCCCACCTATTGACATCCAAATCGCTGCCGTTGTGTCCTTGGGCAGGACACTTCACCCTTGCCCCCGGTGCCGCTCACACTGGTGAATGAATGAATGAATGATAGGTGGTGGTCGGAGGGGCCGTAGGCGCAAACCGTCAGTCTGCCCCAGGGCAGCTGTGGCTACAAATGTAGCTTACCACCACCAGGTGTGAATGAATGATGGGTTCCCACTTCTCTGTGAGCGCTTTGAGTATCTAACAATAGAAAAGCGCGATAAAAATCTAATGCATCATAACGCAGCTTGGTACTCTCTGCAGTTGAGTAAATGAACACCAATGGCCACTAAATGGATTTATGTAACCTTTTTAAATCCACCTGCGAGCCAGTGCTGAATGTGTCACTCCGACATAAGAAAATGTCCACTTGTGAGGCCTGCTGGTTCTCAGAAGGATACACGCAGGTATTGTGTTCCATCCGGTGTTATGGCTTCATATGGTCTTACTTGCCTGGAGCCGTGACAAAATGAGATTCTATTTATATAATCTGCTCCACTCACAAGCATGTCAGATTCCTAAAGGCTAAAAAAAAAAAAAAAAAACGTTTTCACACGACGTTGATATCCTGACACGCGCGCAAGTGACTGTCAAACTGAAAGAGCATTGTTGCTTTTTCACTAAACTAGGAATAATCTCCTTTGTGGTGGCAGAAAAGCGCCTGCTTCGGTCTTGCGGTGTGTGGCAGCTCTAATAAGAATAGATGGTTGCAGCCTGGGTGTAAAGCTGTGTGTACTCACCCCCCCTGGAGAGTTGTGCAGTTTAAAAGGAGGTCAAGGCTCCTATTTTGTTGTTGTTGTTGTTGTTGTGTATGATTTCGCCTCGCTGCTCCCAGCAGACTTGACTTTTACTTGTGAGCACGGATCAGCTTGGCGTGATGCTCGCTAATTAATCAGTTAAGTAACATGCTTCCTGGCAACTAGCCAGTTTACAATGCATTTTTTTTTACGAAGAGGGAGTTTTTCCTTGCCTCCATCGCCGAAGCGCTTTAGGTTCAGTTGGTTTAGGACATCCATCCATCCATCCATCCATTTTCTACCACTTACTCCCTTTTTGGGGTCACGGGGGGCGCTGGCGCCTATCTCAGCTACAATCGGGCGGGAGGCGGGGGACACCCTGGACAAGTCTCCACCTCATCGCAGGGCCAACACAGATAGACAACATTCACACACTAGGGACCATTTAGTGTTGCCAATCAACCTATCCCCAGGTGCATGTCTTTGGAGGTGGGAGGAAGCCGGAGTACCCGGAGGGAACCCACGCATTCACGGGGAGAACATGCAAACTCCACACAGAAAGATCCCGAGCCTGGATTTGAACCCAGGACTGCAGGACCTTCGTATTGTGAGGCAGACGAACTAACCCCTCTGCCACCGTGAAACAGTTTAGGACAGGGGTATCCAAACTTTTTCCACTGAGGGCCACACATGGAACAATTAAAGCATGCAGGGGCCATTTTGATATTTTTTTCATTTTCAAACCATAACAAAATATAAATGGTAAATGGGTTATACTTGTATAGCGCTTTTCTACCTTCAAGGTACTCAAAGCGCTTTGACACTACTTCCACATTCACCCATACACACACACATTCACACACTGATGGAGGGAGCTGCCATGCAAGGCCCTAACCACGAACCATCAGGAGCAAGGGTGAAGTGTCTTGCTCAAGGACACAACAGGCGTGACGAGGTTAGTAGAAGGTGGGGATTGAACCAGGAACTCTCAGGTTGCTGGCACGGCCACTCTCCCAACCGCGCCACGCCGTCCCCATATATGGATTTTTTTTTAAATGTATTTTACATTTAGAGGTCCCGGGGACCATAAAGTTTCTCAATTATTAAAATGTTAAAAATAAGTGAAATTTGTATTACTATTTTTTATTTAACGCTTACAGTAAATCTCTATATCAACTTAAAAAAAAAAGGTTCAATGGCGTTTCTGTCAAAAAAATGTCTTTAATAGTAAAACTGAAATATGCAGTATTTAGTCATTAGGGCCCTAAAATATCAATAATGCAGGACACCACTGGCATAGCTCGGTTGGTAGAGCGGCTGTGCCAGCAACTTGAGGGTTGCAGGTTCGATTCCCGCTTCCGCCATCCTTGTCACTGCCGTTGTGTCCTTGGGCAAGACACTTTACCCACCTGCTCCCAGTGCCACCCACACTGGTTTAAATGTAACTTAGATGTTGGGTTTCACTATGTAAAGCGCTTTGAGTCAATAGAGAAAAAGCGCTATATAAATATAATTCACAATTTGAATTCTTTATTATTTTTAAGTAATCACAGTGAAAAGATAAATAAAATACCACTAAATATATTTGGGATTCAAAAGGTGCCCCACTCAAAAAGTGATACATTTTTATTAGTTTTTTTGTTTGTTTGTTTTTTACTTTCAACACTTACATTACGAGACCAACTTTAGATATATCTGTCGATTTTACGTTTAACCTATTATTTATTTTTTTTTATGCTCTTTTGTCCAAGAAAATGTTTATGTTTTTATATGGCAACTACACAATATATGCAATATTTACCACATAAAACATTTTAAAGTGAAATATTTGAACTAATTGGAGCTTTGAAAATAATTCATTATAACATGGATTATTATGTCTTTTTTTTTGAGCAATGGCAAAAAAATAAATAATTGATTGATTGAAACACAGTACAGTACATATCGCGTACAATTGACCACTAAATGGTAACACCCCAATAAGTTTTTCAACTTGTTTAAGTCGGGGTCCACGTTAATCAATTCATGGTAAATATGGTTTTTACTTGGTAAAATAAAGACAAAAGAAAAAAAAACACAGCCTGCATGGCAGCTTTGTGTCAACATTGCAACTTTCTCGATAGATTTCACCTCATTCCAATATTTTTAATGTCCTTTTTTATTTTGCAATAGCATTTCCAGAATGTGTGGCAGGCCGGTAAACAATTAGCTGCAGGCCACAAATGGCCCCCGGGCCGCACTTTGGGGACCCCTGGTTTAGGAACAATTCAATATGGTATTTTCCGGACCTTTGGGCGCACCGATGAATGGTCTATTTTCGATCTTTCATATATAAAGAGCACCGGATTATAGGGCGCATTAAAGGAGTCCTATTATTTATTTATTTTTTGACTGTAAAACACTTCCTTGTGGTCTACATAACACGTAATGGTGGGTATTTGGTCAAAATGTTGCATAGATTATTTTTTACAGATCATCTTCAAGCCGCTTTCTGACAGTCGCTTCCGGATGTGCTGTTTTGTGGGCGGTCTTATTTACGTGGCTCACCTTTGGCGGCGTCTTCTCCCCGTCATTTTTGTTGTAGCGGTGTAGCGTGCAAGGACAGGAGTGGAAGAACTGTCAAAAGACGGAGCTAACTGTTTTAATGACATTCAGACTTTACTTCAATCAATAACGGAGCAGCATCTCCTCATCCCGAAACAACACAGGAAATATCCATCCATCCATCCATACATACATTTTCTACCGCTTATTCCCTTTGGGGTCGCTGGTGCCTATCTTAGCTACAATCGGGCGGAAGGAAATGGTTCCCGTGAAAAACCGTCCGACCGGAACTGTCTAATGACTAAAGTTCCTTGGGTGAATAAAGTAAACTCACTACACCGGTATGTTTTAGCACTTTCATGGCGAGTTTACTGACAAATATAAGTAAGAACTTTATACTACTTTATATTAGAAATGGCAACAGTGGAGGATCAATGTCCCATAACAAGAAGATAGAGAAAAAGAAGAAGCTTATCGACTACGGAGTCGCCATGGACTACAAAAGCAGAATCGCGCAATTTTTCAGGATTTCTGCAAATTCCCAAATTCAGATCAGCAGGTACCAGAAGGTAAAAGTTAATTTTGCATAATATTGCAAAACAAAACACCAGATAATGTCTTACCTTATACACTCGTATGTTGAAGCACAGTACAATCCATCAAGCGGCGCGGCTTCATAGCTTACCAAAGTCCTACTAAAACATTTTGATTAATCTTTGAGCACCGTGTGTAATGTTATAAATTATCAATGGAACATATAAACTGTTGGAGTTTACTTGAGTCATATTGCCATCATTCCAGTCTACATGTATATCTTATGTTTGACTGTCATCTACTGGTCACACTTATAATTACACCATGTACCAAATAAAATTGCTTTGAGGTCGGTAAGCAGAACCAGAATGATTCCGCACATTAGGCGCACCAGGTTATGAGGCGCACTGTCGTGTTTTGAGGAGAAAAAAAAAAAAGATTTCAAGTGCGCCCTATAGCCCGGCAAATACGATACGTTGTTTTTGGGGCCACATTTCAAAGATGAGGACCATGGGGCTGGAGTCCTTCATTCACTATTAGACTTATTTTCTATATTCCAAAGAACCAGCATCCTCTACAGTAGACATATGATTTTGGTCTATTCAGATACACAACTGCTCTGCTGCTTTTAAAAAAAGTAGTCAAAGATCATGACGTTGACAACATTTCACTAAAATTTATGTCAATTTCCCTGATTTCACGAGCTGTGTGTCTCGTCTCCCCGTGTTCCCTCTGCTTCTCTGACTGCCTCTTGGATCTCGACCTCCCGCCTGGACACAGACTTTTGACGCCTCGTTATCGCCAACAACTTCCTGCCTGTGTTTGTGGACCTACGAGCCTGCCTCGCCCCTATTGGAATTCCGCACCTCTCGTTCAATACTACTGGTAACACACTACAGCTAATCTCTACACATAGCCACACACCACTCACATCATTTATTGTTTATATATATATATATATATATATATATATATATATATATATATATATATATATATATATATATATATATATATATATATATACACACATATATACATATATATATTTTAGAGATGGGCGGTTTGCGGTCTCATCCGTGGATAAACCGCGGATAAACCGCGGGTCGGGCGGGTGACGTGACGAAAAAATAGATTTTAAATAGATTCGGGCGGGTGGCGGTTGAACCATTTGGAAATATTTGATATACATGGTTCTGGGATCGGTAAATTTTACCGTTCAAAGAGCCATTTTGGACCCGTGTCACAAAGCGAAGAAGACTATAAGAGACGTAAACATTCTCAAAAATGTCTGCCGGCAGTCACCCAGTTAATAATTATTAGGGCGTGCTGTGAAGCCTTTGCCTTTGACGCCTTCTACAACATGTACAATCTACTTGCCTGTCCAGCAATATGTTGTGTGTGGCTTCCGCAGACACACGCACACGACTGCAAGGCATACTGGGTGATACAGAGTACACTAATGGTTGTGATATAATTTTAACACAAATACCCAGAATCCTTTGCATCCATGACAATTCCTGACTATGTTATACACCCCGCTAGCAGCAAATCCCGCCACCACCCCCCACCCCCGCACGCGGGGTAAGGTGGGCGGAGTTGGGGGCGCGGGGGTGTAAAATATAGTCAGACATGTCATGGATGCAAAGGATTCTGGGTATTTGTTGTGTTGCGTTTATGTTGTGTTACTGTGAGGATGTTCTCCTGAAATGTGTTTGTCATTCTTGTTTGGTGTGACTATGGTTACACAGCACACCCTTTTTCTCGTTATCTAGATGAGCATCATCGGATATTCGCGAGAACATTAGTAGCTCCCGTTGCCTGCTTTGCTTTGTGACACGGGTCAAACTGGCTCTTATAGTAGTAAAGGTCGCCGACTCCGGTTTTATAACAACGGGCGAGTGGCGGGCGGTTGTCACAATTAACATTTCTCCTGACGCTGTATAAAAGGGGAGAAAGAGGAGCGATCGAGGCAGAAGGAGTTGGAGAGACTGAAGCAAAGATCGAGGAGCGGAAGCAGAAGAGCACAACGACGACACGGCCGACTGAAGGAGAGCGAGGAGCGAGCAGGAGGAAAGGAGCTGAAAGAGCGACCGGACCGAAAGACAAGCTTGCATTTGAAAAAATAAAAAAGTCAAACCTGCTCAGCAGCGATGTCCTTCCTGAATGGTCCATGCAACCCACATGATGACGGCAGTAAGCCGTTCACAGTCTTGAACTATACAACATATTTAATGGTTGGAATCTGCGCTTTTGCATATTTGATTTTTTTTTATACTTTCTGGTACTTTTCTAAATAAAGAGGACCAGAAACAATTACATTACTGGCTTTATTTTAACAAAAAATATTAGGGAATGGTGGACCGGTACTTTACAGAGGCGGTAATTTAAGAATATTTTTCAACATATTGAGCAAAAAGGTCTCTTTTTAATGACTCATATTTGACACACGCAGCTATGGTATATTAATAAAACATAGCTGCTTACTGTTCTTTTTAGCATATTCAATAGCTTGGACCTTAAATCCTACTGAATAAGCTCTTCATCTTCTTCCCTTTATGAGATTTCATATGATGGAAATCAGCCTCCTCTATTTCGACGTGACGAGTTTGACCCTGCAGAAATTCTAGGCATATGCTAATTATTTGGCGAAACCAGTTTGACCGGTCGGAAATTCTTGACATGCGCTAATACAAATTATATTTTGCGAAACGAGTTTGACTCGGCTGTAATTCTAGGCAGGGGCATACTATATACCCGGCAGCATTTCAAGGAAATACGGTATGCTGACATATTTACGAGGGTCTGTGTTAAGATTATTAACTTACAACGGCATTCTTTTTGTATTGTTCCAGTTTCACATATTCCTCAGTAAATTCACCAAGACGTCACAGTGGCGTTATTGAGTCCGTATGCTAATTGGAGTGCTAGTTTCCGCGGCTAATGGGCCCATGTCGATGACTTCTGTTTTGTTTGATCAACTGTTTTACTGCCGGGTTACAGGCACCGTTTGGAAACAATTAAGGCAGTGGAATTTAACCTTTTTTGAGCCAAGGCGGTAATTTAAGAATATTTTTCAACATATTGAGCAAAAAGTTCTGGGTTTTTTTCCTACAAAGAAAAGTGCACTTGTTATTAGTGAGAATATACTTAATTTAAGGTATTTTTGGGTTCATTGAGGTTAGCTAATTTTGCTTGTTTTGGAAAGTTTGACAAGCCAAATGTTCTTGTTCTATTGGCAGATAATTTTGCTTAGTTCAAGTAAAATACCCCTCATTGTTTTATTTTTGTCTTGTTTTTGACCACTGACTTTTTGCGGTGCAGTCAGGTATTAATCAAAAAACTCAACCCTGTTTTGCACACAATCATCACCTTTGAGTGCTTATAGCTGACCCTGGACATCGATATTTCCCCCTGCAGCATCACGGAGGCATATTTCTGGCTACTGAAACACAATTCCTCCCTCGTCGACATTCCTCCATCCATCTGTCTTCCCTCTTTCCAGCATCCCCCTGTAGTCCCTTCTGCTTCCCCAGCTGACTCATCTGGAGCCAAGACTCTCTTTGCATTGTGCTGACAACACCCTCCACCTTTCCCCTTGACACCGCTAACAACCGCCCCGATTCCTTCTCCTTGCCGCATCCTTCCTCCGAGGAACGCCGTTTGGCTCTCGACCACGAAACGCCACCGACTGTCAACAATGACAATAATCACCTGTGCTAATCCCATTTAGCGCCTTTGTCGTCGCTGCGAGCACGGAGCGGGGATCACCCTGGCACGCCCTCAAATGCGGCGGATTCTGAGAGGGAGCTCGATGGCGGGAAGCGTCAAAGTCGGCCCCCGAAACCTTGTTAGACAATGCTAATCTTCGCCGAGGATTGATCCGGATTGGAAGGCGTTGCGCAGAAGTAAACAAACGGCACACAACAGCCCGGGTGACCTGACCTTCTGCGGCTAAACGGCGGGAAGTCACGTCTAACCTTCAAGTTTGAACAATGAGCATGAGGAAATGCAAATAAGATGCTTTGGAAGTAACAAATATTTAGTTCTAATTGTGGAGAGGCACAGCCGACGGTTCAATAGAGAGGCAGGGCATGCTGGAGCCCGGCCCAAGATGGCGGTGAGGAGGTGGAGATGGCGAGCGAGCGGCAAAAATAGTTCCTGTTTTTTCACTCGATTGTTTTGTTTCCATGCCTACCAATCAGTTCGCCTGTCCTTGCGACTCACGCACCTGACTCATTTGAACTCACGCACCAGTTTTCAAGCACCACAGCACTATTTAAGCCTGTAGTTGCCAGGCAGTCAGCCATGCTCTTTTCTCATTCCCCAAGTTTTGTTATTCATACCACAGTTTGCAAGTTTTGTTTTATGTCCATAGTTTAATAGTTTTGTTTCATAGCCAAGTTTTTGTACCTCCTCTGTTACCTTCACATCGTGTCCAATCCAGTCGCTTTGCACCTCGGGAAAACAACCCACACCATAGTCCAAGTCATGACACCTGCCAAGTTCTAGACGGCACCGACACTCAGCAACAGCACATTATTTGCAGATTTCAATTACTGGTTTGCAAAAAAATATTTTTAACCCGAATAGGTGAAACTACGTAATCGCCCACGGCACACTAGACTTTATCTCACGGCACACGGGTGTGGTTGAAAAACACTGAATTAAGGTATGTAGATAAACATTAATAAAATGTTTCTGTCAGGACTATGACATGGTTTGGGTTTGCTCCTTCGACGCAGAGGGATTACAGGACGAGCCAGGTGTGAATTCAGGTACCTGATGATAATTTATTAATACACTGAATACAAAAAGAATCAAAACAAAGGGCGCTCACAAGGAGGTATATTACTAGACTACAAAATACAAACAGGAAACAAAAACACTTGCACGATGGCATGAATGAACATAAACAGCAAGATGGCATGACTATTAACAACTAAAACAAAACACTTACTGTGACAAAAAAAGAATAGCAAGGTGCGTGGCAGGTGATGGTGGGCGTGGAGAATGAGTAGAATATGAAGGCAAGGCAATAGCAGGCATGAAGGCAGAAAGCAAATAGCAAAGTTCCCAGGACGAGGACAGAAACAAAAAAGTATAATTAGCAGCTATGATGATTAGAAACAGGTGTGGGACTGAGGGCTGGGCGTGACTTGAAGACCAGGTGGAAACTAATGGGTTACTATGGAAACAAACAAAACCAGGAAGTGTAGAACGGGAAACAAGAGTCCAAAAACAAAAATGATCAAACTTACAACTGAATTACAGGCATGACAGTTTCAGTGTAAATAACGTTTTAAAATGCATTCATCTGCGGTGCGGTTAATATATGAAAAATATATTTTTTCCCCCTGAGTTTTGGTGGGTGTCAAGGGTAGGGAACCTATGGCTCTAGAGCCAGATGTGGCTCTTTTGATGACTGCATCTGGCTCTCAGGTAAATCTGAGCTGACTCTGCTTAACACAATAAGTATTGAATAATTAGGGTCCGCAGGCCCATTGCAAAAGGACTCCACAGGAGTCCTTTTGCAATGGGCCAAGGACCCTATTGAAACTGCTGCGTTTTATTATTCTTTCTTTCTTTCTTTATTCCGCACCTATGCGCTGTAATTTCACCCCCTTAACATGCTTCAAATTCACCAAATTTGACACACATCGGTCTGGCATGCCTTCCCAACTTATTAGGCAGCCAAACCAGAAAAATCAAAATTGCGCGCTAGCGCCCCCTAGGAAGGAAGGAAAAACAGACTGCTTCTAACTTCCGTTAGGAATGTCGTACAGACATGAAACAAAAACTGTCACGTAGGTCTAAGTTAGACCTACATTTCATAATTGTATCTTCTAGGGCAAAAATCAACAGGAAGTTGGAAAAAAAACCCTTCAAAACAAAATTTTTGCAAAAAATTCAATTTTTGCCTCTTTGAGCTGAAATTTGACCCCCTTAAAATGCTTCAAAACTCACCAAACTCGGCACACACTGGACTGGCAGAAATTGCGATCTAATGAAAAAAAAAACTAATTGCGCTCTAGCGCAATTTTTGATCAAAACACAGCAAAAACTGCTTCGAAGAAGAAAACACAGACAAAACTGCTTGTAACTTCCGGTGGGAATGCCGGAAAGACATGAAACAAAAACTTGTATGTAGGTCTCACTTAGACCTACATTTTAATTATTGATATCCTTCAGCAAAAATCAACAGGAAGTTAGAAATTACCCCTTCAAAATAAAAGTTTTGTTAACACCCGTCACCTTTTTTCAAAAGTTATCTCCTCTCAGCGCGTTTGTTGTTTCGGCTTCAAACTCGCACAGGAGAGAGATTGAACCCTTCTGATTAAAAGTATGGAACAGAGTTTTGATTACTGCTCCGGTTTAGATTTTACACGCCTTCAAAGAACCCCTGCGCAAAGTTACCTAAAAATGTCATTTTTGCCTCTTTGAGCTGTAATTTGACCCATTTAAAATGCTTCAAAGTGCAAGTTAAAGCTCTACTATGCCAAGCAAAAGCCATTTATCAACAACATCCAGAAACGCCGATCTGTAATTTGAACCCCTTAACATGCTTCAAAACTCACCAAATTTTACACACACATCAGGGCTGGCGAAAATTGCTATCTAATAAAAAACCAAACCCTAAAAATCTAAATTGCGCTCTAGCGCCCCCTAGAAAAAAACCCAGACAAAACTGCATGTAACTTCTGTTAGGAATGTCGTAGAGACATGAAACAAAAACCTCTATGTAGGTCTGCCTTAGACCAGGGCTTGAGTAGCGGCGGCAGCAGCCAAAGGCGGACCCGACCAACGCTGCTTGCAGCTTTAATTCCACTTGTAATGACAGTGTTAAAAAATAATGTTCAAAATATAAAAAAATTCTCGTGCATTTTTAATCCATCCATCCGTTTTCTACCGCACCTGTTCAAGAAGTTGCGTTGATGGTAAGAAGTTATTTATCATTGGTTCGTGTGGGGCTTGCCCTCCTGGGGGTTCTTCAGACCACCAAGCACCGACATGAGAGCCTGTTTCAGGGTTACAATATTGTTTTATTTTTCAATAAGTCTCTCAGTTGCTTTCCAGCAATTGTATTTTTGTCTTTCATTCTCGCTTGTGCTCTGGCTCCAGCCCAAACCCTGTCTCTCCTCCTGGCTGCTGCTTATAACAGAGCGACAGGTGATTAGATAACAAGGCCCAGGTGGACCGTCTACGCACCTGTCGCTGATTTCGAGGCCGGTCCTGGGACACCCCGCTTCACTGCAGGCCCTCAGGCCACGCCCCCTCCACAGTTAGCTTCAGAATAACAATGTTACAAAGAATAAGAGACCTATTATACTCTAGAAATGTTGGTGTTACTTAAAAATGCACGCGTTTAGTTGTGTTCAGTGTTAAAAAAAATTTACGGCTCTTACGGAAATCCATTTTAAAATATTTGGCTACTTGGCTCTCTCAGCCAAAAAGGTTCCAGACCCCTGCTGTGTGCGTGTGGCTTATATAAAATACACATTTTTGTACCGTGATACCTGCTGGTGACAACCCTTGCTACTTTTCTCCATTTGTTTCGTCAAAATAATTATTAAGACATGACTGATACGGTAGAACAGACCAAGAATATTAAAAATGATCAACTCCTGGCTGAATCTACAACCCTGAGAGCCACATGCATTATTGCAATTTCCTGTTGACGGGGGCGAAACATAAAAATGGCAAATTAAACTTCGCTCGGAGCAGCGGCGTATTGATCTTTATTATTTTTAAATTCAAAGATTAATCACACATTCTTCCCGCCTGCCCGGTTTGTTCCCAAATGCCGCTTGGGCAAGCGTGATCAATAGAGTGCCACTGGCTTTGTATCCATCAACAAATAACAATGCAAATAAAAATCAATGGGCCAGCAACAGGAAAGTACGGGCTGGCCAATTAAAGCCCAGCATTGCCCACAGGCACCTTTAAAAAGGAATCATGCACCGACACAGAAAGGGGTGTTCACAAATGCCAATTACAGGCTGCCAATTTGAAGAATGGCACACATTAGCGCACAAATACATATGACAGACTGCTTATCTTGCAGCGTCAGCCTTTTAATGCCAGCACTACTCCACGTACTTCATAAGCCGTTTGCACAGGATGAGCAGACTTGTGGAGAAATTGTCTTGGGAAGAAATTGAACCATCCCCCTGATTGAATGACTGGTTGATTCGGCAGAGTTTTGTCCATATAATGTAGTGCTTTTTCCCAACTAGAGAGCTCATGTCAAACTGCATCGGTTGACCACTGAAGTACCGTTCGATTAAATAAACGCCAATTCTCAAGTATATAGACACTTACATAAAAAAGTGGAGAGTTACACTTCCGTGAGTGAGGAGGATGGCACTCAGAATGGAAAAAACAAGTACCCCTTGTGGAGAGGCAGAGCCGGCGAACGAGCAGCGGGGCAGGGATGGCGGCGAGGAGGAGGAAAATGCGGGCGAGCGGCGAGGCGGTGCTTGCCGGGAGCGACGCCACAAGCGAGATCAGGTGCGGACACAAATGATGTATGTCCTCTCAATGTATAAAAAGGGAGAAGGAGGAGAGAACGAGTGAGAAGGAGAGCGGAAGCGACAGAGAGCAAGACGCATACGATGACGACGCGGGCAACTGAGCTGAGAAGCGACCCGACGAGAGACTGAGGTTTATTTGAAAAAATGAACATAAGTCAAACCTGATCAATCATGTCCTTCCTTGGTGGTCCATGGAACCCGCACTGTCACAACCCTATTTTCCGGACTATAAGGCATACTTAATATCTTTTTTTTTTTTTCCTTCTCAAAACTCGACAGTGCGCCTTATAACCCGGTGCGCCTAATGTACGGAATACTTCTGGTTGTGTTTACCGAGCTCGAAGCAATTTTACTTGGTACATGGTGTAATGATGAGTGTGACCAGTAGATGGCAGTCAAACATAAGAGATGTGTAGACTACACTCTGATGGTAATATGACTCACATAAACAATACCAAAATTGTATATGTTCCATTGAAAATATAGAACATTACCCTAGAGCGTTCAAAATTCTATCAAAATGTTTTAGTACGACTTTGGTAAGCGATAAAACCACACTGCTTGATGGATTGTCGGCGCATAAAGGTGTGTGTATAAGGTAAGACATTATCTAGCATTTTGTTTCGCATTATACAAAAGCAACTTTTACCTTCTAGGACCTGCTGATTGATATATATATATATATATATATATATATATATATATATATTGTTATGATCCGATGGTCGGATCATCACATATTGTAACTTTGTTCCTTTTTTCACATTCTGTTTGACGTCCTTAGTTCCTGTTTTGTTCTGTCACCGTGGTAGCTTATTAGTTTGCCTGCCCCTTGCTTTCTACGCACACCTGTTTCTACTTATTACTGCCTTATTTAAGCCTACCCTTTTCGTTCTCCTGCCTCGGTTCCTAATTTGCTTTCATGCAACAGATGACGACTTGCTTTCCATGTTTGTACACGCTAGCTCTCGCGCTGCATTTTTATTTTTTCCTAGCTCTCATGCTACTAGCTTTTGTTTTGCCTCTTTGTGCCTTCGTGCCAAGTGTTTTTCTGTTCGATTCCTTGCTCCCAAGCTAGCGCCATTTGTTTCCTTTATCTGCCTAGCACCAGTGTTTTTGTTCTAGCCTGTTTTATTAGTTGAATAAATACTTACTTCTTACCTTACGCTGTGTTCTTGCTCAACGCATCCTCGGAAGAACAAATCCGGCATCGTAATGCCCCGCAAGTCTCTCATATATATATATGTATATATATGAGAGACTTGCGGGGCATTACGATATATATGTATATATATATGCCACGGCCCCTCCAGCTCCAGGCGTAAACCGAGTGACGTGTCGACAGCCTGTTTTCACGTCCGCTTTCCCACAATATAAACAGAATGCCTGCCCAATGACGTTGTACAGTGGGGCAAAAAAGTATTTAGTCAGCCAGCGATTGTGCAAGTTCTCCCACTTCAAATGATGACAGAGGTCTGTCATTTTCATCATAGGTACACTTCAACTGTGAGAGACAGAATGTGAAAAAAAAATCCAGGAATTCACATTGTAGGAATTTTAAAGAATTTGTAAATTATGGTGGAAAATAAGTATTTGGTCAACCATTCAAAGGAGATTTAGACTCCAAATCTCACGATACATGGCCCCATTCATTCTTTCCTTAACACGGATCAATCGTCCTGTCCCCTTAGCAGAAAAACAGCCCCAAAGCATGATGTTTCCACCCCCATGCTTCACAGTAGGTGTGGTGTTCTTGGGATGCAACGCAGTATTCTTCTTCCTCCAAACACGACCAGTTGAGTTTATACCAAAAAGTTGTATTTTGGTTTCATCTGACCACAAGACATTCTCCCAATCATCTACTGTATCATCCATGTATCCATTTTGGTATAAACTCAACTGGTGGTGTTTGGAGGAAGAAGAATACTGAGTTGCATCCCAAGAACACCATACCTACTGTGAAGCATGGGGGTGGAAACATCATGCTTTGGGGCTGTTTTTCTGCTAAGGGGACTGGACGATTGATCCGTGTTAAGGAAAGAATGAATGGGGCCATGTATCGTGAGATTTTGAGCCCAAACCTCCTTTGAATGGTTGACCAAATACTTATTTTACACCATAATTTACAAATAAATTCTTTAAAATGTGAATTCCTGGATTTTTTTTTTCCACATTCTGTCCCTCACAGTTGAAGTGTACCTATGATGAAAATGACAGACCTCTGTCATCATTTTAAGTGGGAGAACTTGCACAATATATGTTTATAATGCTACTTTTCTCTGCGGGGGACGTATTAGTGGCCGCTAACACAGGTTTGGTTGCATACGTCCATATACATTTTTATACAGTATTTTTTTTTTATATATCCTCCTGAAAGCCAGTGTTTACTGCATTGTTTTGTAGTGTTCGCACTTTGTCAGAGTTTTAAATTTAGCAACCAAAAAATAATAGCTCTCTTGTGCACGTCCACGGTGGCGGGCGCTAGCTCTCAGGAGGGTACATGCACTTTTCAAAAATAATACATTAATCTCGACACTTTCCACAAACTGTACCACACAGTTCCAAAAGGTTGCAAGCCATTAGAAACACCCCCCTCCTCCCCCCGACACACACTTCCAGTAATATTCATGCACTTGCAGTCGTCAAGCAACGGACAGATCAGCACATTTGATTTAGCACGTTTCCCTAGCAACCGCTTGAAAAGCAGCCACCGAGATCTGTCATTTACAAAAATCTCGGCAAGGTATTATGACTTCAAGACTCGCCCCGGACTCTTTTCACCCGCGACATTACCATAAAAAGAAAACAGGCAGTTTCTCCTCGAACATGCCGAAATTAGGCGAAGGGATTTATCTTGCATGCTTTCATCGCCAGAAAACCGAGGCGTTTCCCATAATTCACAGCACCCAAAGTGTTGTGGCACCCGCCCGGCTCAAGATCTACGGCGCCGCACATACATAAACAGCAATAAAAAGGGGATGAAAATAGCGGCTCCCATCAGACCCCGGCGGGGTGGGAGATTTGTGATGGGGGGGGGGGGGGGGGGGTCTCTCCACCTCCCCTCTCGCATTAATCACTGCGAAGATCAAGCTCGGATGGGAGGAGTGCGGGTCCAGGCTGGGGGAACCGGGGGCCCGGGTGGGGGTTGAAGGTCAGCACTCCGGAGGTGGAGTGATGGAAGTGGGAGGGGTTACGCTACCAAGAAGGAGGAATGGAATGAAGGTCGGCAGTCAAAGCTTAAGGCTCTCGACCCATTTTTTTTTTTTTTTAATAAAGTGCATTCCTTTAAAGGGGAACATTATCACAATTTCAAAAGGGTTAAAAACAATAATCAGTTCCCAGTGGCTTGTTGTATTTTTTGAATTTTTTTTCAAAATGTTACCGGTCTCGGAATATCCCTAAATAAAGCTTTAAAGTGCCTTATTTTCGCTCTCTGCGAAGACACTGGCCATTTCCCTGTGACGTCACACAGTGCTGCCAATGTAAACGAACAATGGGAATACCATCCATCCATCCATCTTCTTCCGCTTATCCGAGGTCGGGTTGCGGTGGCAGCAGCCTAAGCAGGGAAGCCCAGACTTCCCTCTCCCCAGCCACTTGGTCTAGCTCTTCCCGGGGGATCCCGAGGCGTTCCCAGGCCAGCCGGGAGACATAGTCTTCCCAACGTGTCCTGGGTCTTCCCCGTGGCCTCCTACCGGTTGGACGTGCCCTAAACACCTCCCTAGGGAGGCGTTCGGGTGGCATCCTGACCAGATGCCCGAACCACCTCATCTGGCTCCTCTCCATGTGGAGGAGCAGCGGCTTTACGTCGAGTTCCTCCCTAACCAAGGCTGTCCTTTGTCACCCATTCTGTTCATAACTTTTATGGACAGAATTTCTAGGCGCAGTCAAGGCGTTGAGGGGTTCCGGTTTGGTGGCCATGGGATTAGGTCTCTGCTTTTTGCAGATGATGTGGTCCTGATGGCTTCATCTGGCCGGGATCTTCAGTTCTCACTGGATCGGTTCGCAGCCGAGTGTGAAGCGACTGGAATGAGAATCAGCACCTCCAAGTCCGAGTCCATAGTTCTCTCCCGGAAAAGGGTGGAGTGCCATTTCCGGGTTGGGGAGGAGACCCTGCCCCAAGTGGAGGAGTTCAAGTACCTAGGACTCTTGTTCACGAGTGAGGGAAGAGTGGATCGTGAGATCGACAGGCGGATCGGTGCGGCGTCTTCAGTAATGCGGACGCTGTACCGATCCGTTGTGGTGAAGAAGGAGCTGAGCCGGAAGGCAAAGCTCTCAATTTACCGGTCGATCTACGTTCCCATCCTCACCTATGGGCATGAGCTCTGGGTCATGACCGAAAGGATAAGATCACGGGTACAAGCGGCCGAAATTAGTTTCCAGGTCTCTCCCTTAGGGTGAGAAGCTCTGTCATCCGGGAGGAACTCAAAGTAAAGCCGCTGCTCCTCCACATGGAGAGGAGCCAGATGAGGTGGTTCGGGCATCTGGTCAGGATGCCACCCGAACGCCTCCCTAGGGAGGTGTTTAGGGCACGTCCAACCGGTAGGAGGCCACGGGGAAGACCCAGGACACGTTGGGAAGACTATGTCTCTCGGCTGGCCTGGGAACGCCTCGGGATCCCCCGGGAAGAGCTAGACGAAGTGGCTGGGGAGAGGGAAGTCTGGGTTTCCCTGCTTAGGCTGTTGCCCCCGCGACCCGACCTCGGATAAGAGGAAGATGATGGATGGATGGATGGATAATCCACATAAGAAAAGAATACAAGCAGTACAGACGTATGGACACAGACACGGCCAACATATTTCAGTTCTTTAATGACTAGCTATACCTATACCGACATGTCCCAACCCCCTTCATCTACTCTGCATAATCATCTCATCATAACACACACTCCCGCTTCGTCGCTCCTCATCTACCGTCCACAAAAGCGAGAGCGCAGCATGTAGCGGGGGTGTACTAAAGCGGAGCGACGGTTGTTCCCCAGGGAGCTGGCAACACGATGGGAGCCATAATGGGGGAAACGGGCCGGCGCTTTCCAAGGGGCCAAAAGGGGCCACACTTAAGTAAAGAATCTCCCCTCGCAGTCTTTAAGGCCTACTGAAAGCCACTACTAGCGACCACGCAGTCTGATAGTTTATATATCAATGATGAAATATTAACATTGCAACACATGCCAATACGGCCGCTTTAGTTTACTAAATTGCAATTTTTTAATTTCCCGTGAAGTATCCTGTTGAAAACGTCGCAAAATGATGACGCATGCGTGTGACGTCACTGGTTGTAGCGGACATGTTCTTCCAGCACCGCTCACGGCTAAAAAGTCATCTGCTTTAATCGCATAATTCCACGGTATTCTGGACATCTGTGTTGCTGAATCTTTTGCAATTTGTTCAATTAATAATGGAGACGTCAAAGAAGAAAGATGTAGGTGGGAAGCGGTGTATTGCGGCCGCCTTTAGCAACACAAACACAGCCGGTGTTTCATTGTTTACATTCCCGAAGGTGAAGCTTTACTATGGAATAGAGCAGTCAAGCGGACATGTCAACCGGCAGGTTTTGGTGAGAAAATTGTGATAATAAGTCGGCTCTTACCGTAGACATGAGTGGAGCTTGCGTCCTCTTTCAGCTGCGGACTCTCTTACCTCCTCCCACCGGAGACACTTGCGGTCACCAAACCCGTGGACACACACCTCTGACTTTCAGGTACCATATAATCTCACTAAAACCCTAGTAACACAATAATCACATAAGGGATTTTCCAGAATTATCCTAGTAAATGTGTCTAATAACATCTGAATCGCGAAATGATCAAGTATGACACATAGAATGGACCTGTTATCCCCGTTTAAAGGATTATGGAAATTAGATTTTCCAATTTATACGGGGATAGCAGGTCCATTCTATGTGTCATACTTGATCATTTCGCCATATTGCCATATTTTTGCTGAAAGGATTTAGTAGAGAACATCCACGATAAAGTTTGCAACTTTTGGTCGCTAATAAAAAGCCTTGCCTGTACCGGAAGTAGCAGACGATGTGCGCGTGACGTCACGGGTTGTGGAGCTCCTCACATCTGAACATTGTTTACAATCATGGCCACCAGCAGCGAGAGCGATTCAGACCGAGAAGGCGACGATTTCCCCATTAGTCGTAGTGGTTTGTACATTCCTTTGAGACATTTGTGATTTAGGGCTATATAAATAAACATTGATTGATTGATTAATTTGAGCGAGGATGACAAATTCGTGGATGAGAAAAGTTAGAGTGAAGCAGTAGAAAAAAAAGAAAAAAAAAAGGGAAAAAAAAGACAGGGCAGTGAGAGCGATTCAGATGTAATTAGACACATTTACTAAGATAATTCTGGAAAAAACCTTATCTGCTTATTGTGTTAATAATATTTTAGTGAGATTATAAAGTCATACATGAAAGTCGGAGGAGTGTGGTGACCGCCAGTGTCTCTGATGGAAGCCATGGAGGAGCCAAGAAAGTCGCAGCTGCCTATTTGACAGCTGCAGGAGGAACGACATAAGCTCCGCTCATGTCTCCGGTAAGAACCGACTTATTACCACAATTTTCTCACCGAAACCTGCCGGTTGACATGTGGTAGAGAAACATGTTCGCTTGACCGCTCTGTTCCATATTAAAGCTTCACAACAAACAAAGAAACACCGGCTGTGTTTTGGTTGCTAAAGGCAGCTGCAATACACCGCTTTCCACCAACAGCATTCTTCTTTGACGTCTCCATTATTAATTGAACAAATTGCAAAAGATTCAGCAACACAGATGTCCAAAATACTGTGGAATTATGCGATTAAAGCAGAGGACTTTTAACCGTGAGTGGTGCTGGAATAAAATGTCCGCTCCAACCAATAACGTCACAAGCACGCGTCAACATAAGCGTCATCATTACACGACGTTTTCAAGACGAACCTCCCGGGAAATTTAAAATTGCAATTTAGTGAACTAAAGCGGCCGTATTGGCATGTGTTGCAATGTTAATATTTCATCATTGATATATAAACTATCAGACTGCGTGGTCGCTAGTAGTGGCTTTCAGTTAACCCTTCTATTATGTTGAGGGTCAATTTGACCCATTTCAGTTTTTGTGTTGATCAAAGTACTGGTTATCCTTTCTTTTTCTTGCTGAAATTTGGTGACTTTTCCTCATCTAGGGTCATGAACTGGTGTGCAAAATCTGGACACTTTGTTGTGTAGTGGAATGTCTTGCAGAGTTTGTATACAAAGATGATGTTGCAGGTCATTTTGACCCAGACGCTTTAATGTGGGTAAATAGCCAAAATAAACAAGTCTCTTTGATGTACTGTTTACTTTGATGTACAATTGTTTGTATTTTGATTGCCTCTGAGACCCAGAGCCAGGTGTGTGAAGAGAGGGAACTTTCTCACACTTGTCCTTGTCACTGTTCTCATGTCATCTCTTTGACAAACTCACCAAAAATGAGCTCCAGAAGGATGACATCTGAGGAGACAAGGACAAGTGTGAGGAAGTTCCCTCTCTTCACACACCTGGCTCTGGGTCTCAGAGACAATGAAAAGACAAACAATTGTACATCAAAGTAAAAAGTACATCAAAGAGACTTGTTTATTTTGGCTATTTACCCACATTAAAGCGTCTGGGTCAAAATGACTCGCAACATCATATTTTTATAGAAACTCTGCACAAACATTCCACTACACAACAAAGTGTCCAGATTTACACACCAGTTCATGACCCTAGATGAGGAAAAGTCACCAAATTTCAGCAACAAAAAGGATAACCAGTACTTTGATCAACACAAAAACTGAAACGGGTCAAATTGACCCTTAACATAATACAATTGGAATAAAAAAATGTATTGTATGTCACTTTTCTAAATGTTTATATAACCTAAAATAAATTGTTATTGGTTTAACCTGTTTTCTTGACTGTTTTGAGTGCATTTACACAGTACGGGTCAAAACGAGTCCATGGTTCTCGCCCGGAAAAGGGTGGAGTGCCATCTCCGGGTTGGGGAGGAGACCCTGCCCCAAGTGGAGGAGTTCAAGCACCTAGGAGTCTTGTTCACGAGTGGGGGAAGAGTGGATCGTGAGATCGACAGGCGGATCGGTGCGGCGTCTTCAGTAATGCGGACGTTGTATCGATCCGTTGTGGTGAAGAAGGAGCTGAGCCGGAAGGCAAAGCTCTCAATTTACCGGTCGATCTACGTTCCCATCCTCACCTATGGTCATGAGCTTTGGGTCATGACCGAAAGGATAAGATCACGGGTACAAGCGGCCCAAATGAGTTTGGGTCTCTCCCTTAGAGATAGGGTGAGAAGCTCTGCCATCCGGGAGGAACTCAAAGTAAAGCCGCTGCTCCTTCACATGGAGAGGAGCCAGATGAGGTGGTTCGGGCATCTGTTCAGGATGCCACCCGAACGCCTCCCTAGGGAGGTGTTTAGGGCACATCCAGCTGGTAGGAGGCCACGGGGAAGACCCAGGACACGTTGGGAAGACTATGTCTCCCGGCTGGCCTGGGAACGCCTCGGGATCCCCCGGGAAGAGCTAGACAAAGTGGCTGGAGAAAGGGAAGTCTGGGCTTCCCTGCTTAGGCTGCTGCCCCCGCGACCCGACCTCGGATAAGCGGAAGATGATGGATGGATGGGTCAAAACGACCCGCAACATAATCAATGTCATTTCCCCCCCCAACATAATACAAGGGTTAAATAAGAACATCTCCTTTCAGTAGGCCTTTAAAGAACAAACGCAAAATCTAATTGAGCGAAAAAAGAGAAAAGAGCCAGTCGTACAAACAGTAGTTACCTTCGGAGCTACTCCATCCGCCTCTGCTGTTTAGTGAATGGATCTGTTGAGCAGAACCATTTTCATTATTCAGCACTATTGGGCATGCAGAAAAAGGGCCCGGTGAGTACATTACCTCGACCCATTCTTTGCTCTGCTCTCAACACCTGTCTCTAAATGGAAGGTTTGTTGTACCTCTAAATAAAAACCTATTAAACCTGAATAATTTATCCAAAAGGCCTCAGCATCTTTTCCTTTTTTTTTTTTTTTACAAGGAAGCTCGTTTCAGCACCCCCCCTCCCCCCTCCCCCACTTCACTGGATATTGGACACAAAATGGAGCAAATGAATGCTGCTTTACGGCGTGCTATTTTCCAGCCATGTATCATAGTTCCACCCGGACATGATGGGCCGTAATAAAGTTGTGATCTACTGGGAGTAATGAGGCACTCTGAGGCCTGGCCACAGTTGACCGACTTCATTACTAAATAACCTGATGATATGCAGGCTCCACGCCGCTGGAGAGCGAGCGGCTTATTTACACTCCATGGGAAGAACAGCACGTATGACTCGCTCGGTGTGGAATAAAGTATTGGGACACATGGTGGTTTGCTTGCTACAAGATTTAAAGGCTGGCTATGTTTGTTTTCTTTTGGATCGATTGGAACTTTTATTAGTAGATTGCACAGTACATGTCTGAATACCTCAAATAAGGGGGATGTTTGCTTATTTTCTGTCTGATAAGATCATTTCTTCTCACGAAGCAGATTTTATGTTGGAGTGTTTTACTTGTTTTACGTGTTTTTGGTCCTAAATGATCTCAGTTTGGTTTAGTTTAGTTTGTTTATGAAGGATCCCCATTAGTCTACACCGCAGTGGAGACTATTCTTCCTGGGGTCCAGGCAAAAACCACAAAACAAAAGATTAAAATGCAGTACAACATGATCCAATAATAAAATTGTCATAATACAAAAACAGCAACAACAAAGAACCAAAAAATACTAATAACTTTTGTAACATAATAATTTTCATACCAAAAGGTGGCAGAGGGGTTAGTGCGTCTGCCTCACAATACGAAGTTCCTGCAGTCCTGGGTTCAAATCCAGGCTCGGGATCTTTCTGTGTGGAGTTTGCATGTTCTCCCCGTGAATGCGTGGGTTCCCTCCGGGTACTCCGGCTTCCTCCCACCTCCAAAGACATGCACCTGGGGATAGGCCCCTCCCACCTCCAAAGACATGCACCTGGGGATAGGCCCCTCCCACCTCCAAAGACATGCACCTGGGGATAGGTTGATTGGCAACACTAAATTGGCCCTAGTGTGTGAATGTGAGTGTGAATGTTGTCTGTCTATCTGTGTTGGCCCTGCGATGAGGTGGCGACTTGTCCAGGGTGTACCCTGCCTTCCGCCCAATTGTAGCTGAGATAGGCGCCAGCGCCCCCCGCGACCCCGAAAGGGAATAAGCGGTAGAAAATGGATGGATGGATGGAAAAGATAATAATAGTGATGTGTGTGAAGTGAATTATATTTATATAGCGCTTTTCTCTATTGACTCAAAACACTTTACATAGTGAAACCCAATATCTAAGTTACATTTAAACCAGTGTGGGTGGCACTGGGAGCAGGTGGGTAAAGTGTCTTGCCCAAGGACACAACGGCAGTGACTAGGATGGCGGAAGCGGGAATCGAACCTGCAACTCTCAAGTTGCTGGCACGGCCACTCTACCAACCGAGCTATATAAAAATAGATATACTGTATAAATTTTTGCAAAAATAAAACAAAGAACCAATGGCCTAAAATATACACATTAATGCAGTGGTCCCAAACCACCGGGCCGCAGCCCGATTGGTACCGGGCCGCAGAAGAATTTTTTATGAAAAAAAAAAGATATATATATATATATATATATATATATATATTATTTTTTTTTTTTAATTAAATCTAAATAAAAAACACAATATACACTTACAATTAGTGCACCAACCACAAAAACCTCCCTTTTTCATGACAAAGAAGAGAAAAAAAATAAATAAATAAAAAAAGAACAAAAAATAGTCAGTTTAAGAACAACGTTTCTCAAAGTACAATTGCAAAAAATTTAGGGATTTCAACATCTACGCGCCATAATATCATCAAAAGGTTCAGAGAATCTGGAGAAATCACTCCACGTAAGCGGCATGGCCGGAAACCAACATTGAATGACCGTGACCTTCGATCCCTCAGACAGCACTGAACCAAAAACCGACATCAATCTCTAAAGGATATCACCACATGGGCTCAGGAACACTTCAGAAAACCACTGTCACTAAATACCGTTTGTCGCTACATCTGTAAGTGCAAGTTAAAGCTCTACTATGCAAAGCGAAAGCCATTTATCAACAACATCCAGAAACGCCGCTGGCTTCTCTGGGCCTGAGATCATCTAAGATGGACTGATGCAAAGTGGAAAAGTGTTCTGTTGTTTGAAGAGTCCACATTTCAAATATTTTTGGGAAATATTCAATATAGTGTCAACCGGAGCAAAGGGGAAGCGTACCATCCAGACTGTTATCGATGCAAAGTTCAAAAGCCAGCATGTGTGATGGTATGGGGGTGCATTAGTGCCCAAGGCATGGGTAACTTACACATCTGTGAAGGCACCATTAATGCTGAAAGGTCCATACAGGTTTTGGAGCAACATATGCTGCCATCTAAGTGCCGTCTTTTTCATGGACGCCCCTGCTTATTTCAGCAAGACAATGCCAAGCCACATTTAGCACGTGTTACAACAGCGTGGCTTTAAAAAAAAAAAAAAAAAAAGAGTGCGGGTACTTTCCTGGCCCACCTGCAGTCCAGACCTGTCTCCCATGGAAAATGTGTGGCACATTATGAAGTGTAAAATAGGACAGCGGAGACCCCGGACTGTTGAAGGACTGAAGCTCTACATAAAACAAGAATGGGAAAGAATTCCACTTTCAAAGCTTCAACAATTAGTTTCCTCAGTTCCCAAACGTTTATTGAGTGTTGTTAAAAGAAAAGGTGATGTAACACAGTGGTGAACATGCCCTTTCCCAACTACTTGGCACGTGATGCAGCCATGAAATTCAAATTTTTGATTTTTTTTTTTAAATTAAGAAATGTTACAAATAAGAATCGCAGTTAATTCGATCCGTATTTTTTTTTTTTTTGTAATCATCCTGACATAAGACCTGGTAATAAGCTTTGTGATTAACACAACAAGGTTTATTCATCCTGTTAAACTGTAAGCACGTCAGATATAATTACAAAACATGATTATAAGCACGAGTAAGATCACTAATTCAGTGTAAATATTTGCTCCTTTGTAGTGGAAAAGTTGGGCATCGGTTTTTGGACGATTGACCATATTTTTCGGACTATAAGGCGCACTTGAAATCCTTATATTTGCTCAAAACTCGCCAGTGCGCCTTATAGTGTATGGGATCATTTTGGTTGGCCTTACAGACTTCGAAGCAATTTTTTTTTGGTACATGGTGAAATGTGACCAGTAGATGGCAGTCACACATACAAGATACGTGTAGACCGCAAGATGAGTCAAGTAAACAATACAAAAATGTTATAAGTTTCATTGAAAATATAGAACATTACACACGGCGCTCAACAATCCATCAAAATGTTTTAGTACGATTTTGTTAAGCCATGAAGCCGCTCCGCTTGATCACTTGTACTGCGCTTGAACGTATGAATATTTTTATGGTGTGTATAAGGTAAGACATATCTGGCCCTTTGTTTCACAATATTATGCAAAAGCAACTTTTCTTACCTTCTGGTACCTGCTGATCTGTATTTGGACTCTGCATGAGTCCTGAAAATTTGTGCGCTTCCGCCTTTGTAGTCCTGGGTGACATTGTAGTCTATAAGTTTCTTCTTCTTGTTATGGGACCATTATCTTCCGCTGTTGCAATTTGTAATATAAACTTGAGTAAAGTTCTTACTTATATCTGTCAGTAAACTCGCCATGAAAGCACTAAGACATACCGGTGAAGCGAGTTTACATTATTCACCCAAGGAACTTTAGTTGAGAGTTCTGGTCGGACGGTTTTTCACGGGACACATTTCTGCCGTTGTTATTGCACGAGTGAGCTCCGTTATTGATTGAAGTAAAGTCTGAATGTCATTAAAAAAGTTAGCTCCATCTTTTGACACTTCTTCCACTCCCGTCCTTGCACGCTACACCGCTACGACAAAGATGACGGAGAAAAGACGCTGCTGAAGGTGAGCCACGTAAATAAGACCGCCCACAAAACTGCACACCCTGAGGAGACTGTCAGAAAGCGACTTGAAGATGATCTGTAAAACATAATCCATGCAACCTTTTGACCAAATAACTACCATCACATGTTATGTAGCCCACAAGGAAGTGTTTTATATTTAGAAAAAAATAATAATAATTTAATGCGACCTATAATCCGGTGCGCCTTTTGTATGAAAATAGACATGACTAGAACCTCTCACCGGCATTGCGCTTTATAATCTGGTACACCCTGTGGTCCGAATAATACGGTGCTTAAAAAAAAAATTAAAATCAAGGTACCAATGTGCGATCATAATAATAGCTTTCTTTAAAACATTGTTTTGTTCCGTTTTGAAATACCAACACAACAATGAAAATTAGGAACTCAGTCTTACTGTAGCTAATATTTTACTCCTATCAGAAACGTTGTACTCATAGAGCAAATAAATAAAGTGGTGACTATAAGGATGTATGTAACCATTTTATATTAACCTTTCAGGAAATAATATAGTTTTTTTTGTAGTTCTGCCTGGTTTGCTTGTGTCTTTACCCCTATCAGATATTTTTTGCTTTCTGCAGTTAAAGGCCTACTGAAATGATATGTTCTTATTTAAACGGGGATAGCAGATCCATTCTATGTGTCATACTTGATCATTTTGTGATATTGCCATATTTTTGCTGAAAGGATTTAGTAGAGAACATCCACGATCAAAAAAAGCCTTGCCTGTACCGGAAGTAGCAGACAATGTGCGCGTGACGTCACGGGTTGTGGAGCTCCTCACATCTTAACATTGTTTACAATCATGGCCACCAGCAGCAAGAGCGATTCGGACTGAGAAAGCGACGATTTCCCCATTAATTTGAGCGAGGATGAAAGATTCGTGGATGAGGAAAGTGAGCGTGAAGGACTAGAAAAAAAAAAGAAAGTGAAGAAAAGGACAAGAGGGCAGTGGGAGCGATTCAGATAGAGAAGATGCTGTGAGAGGCGCCGTGTTAGCAGGACCACTCAGCCAGGCCCAACCGCAACAAGGAATAGAGCCAAACCGCTTTGAACCCGACGCTGACTGTCAAGACACTGCTGATATTGATACTGGAGTAGCACTTGACATAGATCACCTTAAGAATACAGATTGGTAAAATGTTTTTTTTTTATTAATACACATAAAACACTGTACTTTGTGTGTGTGGTCCAATTCAACCGTGTTCGCTTGACATCTCTGTTCCATAGTAAAGCTTGACCGTCATCTTTCGGGAATGTAAACAATGAAATTGGCTGTGTTTGTGTTGCTGAAGGCGGCCGCAATACACCGCTTCCCACCTGCAGCTTTCTTCTTTGATGTCTCCATTGTTCATTGAACCAATTGCAAAAGATTAACCAACACAGATGTCCAGAATACTGTGGAATTTTGCGATGAAAAAAAGACGATTAGGGCTTCACGGTGGCAGAGGGGTTAGTGCGTCTGCCTCACAATACGAAGGTCCTGCAGTCCTGGGTTCAAATCCAGGCTCGGGATCTTTCTGTGTGGAGTTTGCATGTTCTCCCCGTGAATGCGTGGGTTCCCTCCGGGTACTCCGGCTTCCTCCCACTTCCAAAGACATGCACCTGGGGATAGGTTGATTGGCAACACTAAATGGTCCCTAGTGTGTGAATGTGAGTGTGAATGTTGTCTGTCTATCTGTGTTGGCCCTGCGATGAGGTGGCGACTTGTCCAGGGTGTACCCTGCCTCCCGCCCGATTGTAGCTGAGATAGGCGCCAGCGCCCCCCGCGACCCAAAAAGGGAATAAGCGGTAGGAAATGGATGGATGGAAAAAGACGATTAATAGCTGGCAACGATGCTGGAACAAAATGCCCTCTACTATCCGTGACGTCACGCGTCAGACGTTTAACAGGATAGTTCTGCGCAAAATTTAAAAATACAATTTAGTCAACTAAAAAGGCCGTATTGGCATGTGTTGCAATGTTAATATTTCATCATAGATATATAAACTATCAGACTGCGTGGTCGGGTTTCAGTAGGCCTTTAAGTAAATGATTTGATTTGTAGCAACACACGATGTTTTCAGAGCCAAATGCTGTGCATTTTTTGTAATCCTATCTCATCTCGAGGGCCTTGTCGGCAGAGATTCATTTGAACCCGGGACATTTTTCCTTGTCAGGAATGCAAAGAAAAGGCCTATTTTTATCTTTGCTTCTTGTTTGATGAAGCCCCAGGGAGTAGAGCAGTCCATCCTTGCTGCTGGAAGGACGGTGGCTTTAAAAAAAAAGGATTCATGGGCTTTTTTGTGTCTGATTGCCGACATCAGGTTGAACTTAGCCCCCGTCGTTTTTTAGACGTTGTCTGAAATGGTTAATGGTGTGGTCGGGCAAGTTTTGTTTCATTAGTCAAGTTTGTTCTCCGCCATTGTGCGCGCCTTTTGTTTGCAAAATAAAAGGTGTCATTACCTCCACGCCTTGCCCGCTCCAACTTTCCTTTGCATTCCGGAAAAACAGATCCCAACGTCCACGTTCTGACAATATGAATGCAGTATGAAGAAGAATGTTTTAATGTAGACACATAGACTCACCTGGCGCCCCCGGGCGACGTGCCAACACCTGATAAACCCCAAGTCGTGGATGTGGCAAAGAGAAAGCAAAAAAAACCATAACAATGTGACCTCGGACTATGTTAAGGTAACGTGTGGAGTTCCCCAGGGTTCGGTCCTTGGCCCTGCACTCTTCAGCATCTACATGCTGCCGCTAGGTGACATCATACGCAAATACGGTGTTAGCTTTCACTGTTATGCTGATGACACCCAACTCTACATGCCCCTAAAGCTGACCAACACGCCGGATTGTAGTCAGCTGGAGGCGTGTCTTAATGAAATTAAACAATGGATGTCCGCTAATTTTTTGCAACTTAACGCCAAAAAAACGGAAATGCTGATTATCGGTCCTGCTAGACACCGACCTCTATTTAATAATACAACTTTAACATTTGACAACCAAACAATTAAACAAGGCGACTCGGTAAAGAATCTGGGTATTATCTTCGACCCAACTCTCTCCTTTGAGTCACACATTAAAAGCGTTACTAAAACGGCCTTCTTTCATCTCCGTAATATCGCTAAAATTCGCTCCATTCTGTCCACTAAAGACGCTGAGATCATTATCCATGCGTTTGTTACGTCTTGTCTCGATTACTGTAACGTATTATTTTCGGGTCTCCCCATGTCTAGCATTAAAAGATTACAGTTGGTACAAAATGCGGCTGCTAGACTTTTGACAAGAACAAGAAAGTTTGATCACATTACGCCTGTACTGTATATACCTTTATATACATATATACATACATATATACCTATACTGTATATACCTTTATATACATATATACATACATATATACCTATACTGTACATACCTTTATATACATATATACATACATATATACCTATACTGTATATACCTTTATATACATATATACATACATATATACCTATATTGTATATACCTTTATATACATATATACATACATATATACCTATATTGTATATACCTTTATATACATATATACATACATATATACCTATATTGTATATACCTTTATATACATATATACATACATATATACCTATACTGTATATACCTTTATATACATATATACATACATATATACCTATACTGTACATACCTTTATATACATATATACATACATATATACCTATACTGTATATACCTTTATATACATATATACATACATATATACCTATATTGTATATACCTTTATATACATATATACATACATATATACCTATACTGTATATACCTTTATATACATATATACATACATATATACCTATACTGTATATACCTTTATATACATATATACATACATATATACCTATACTGGCTCACCTGCACTGGCTTCCTGTGCACTTAAGATGTGACTTTAAGGTTTTACTACTTACGTATAAAATACTACACGGTCTAGCTCCATCCTATCTCGCCGATTGTATTGTACCATATGTCCCGGCAAGAAATCTGCGTTCAAAAGACTCCGGCTTATTAGTGATTCCCAGAGCCCAAAAAAAGTCTGCGGGCTATAGAGCGTTTTCCGTTCGGGCTCCAGTACTCTGGAATGCCATCTCCAGTTCGAGATGCCACCTCAGTAGAAGCATTTAAGTCTCACCTTAAAACTCATCTGTATACTCTAGCCTTTAAATAGACCTCCTTTTTAGACCAGTTGATCTGCCGCTTCTTCTTTTTTTTCTCCGATGACAATGGATGAAGTCCTGGCTGTCCAGAGTCAAGACCCAGGATGGACCGCTCGCCTGGGGACATCTCTACGCTGCTGATCCGCCTCCGCTTGGGATGGTTTCCTGTGGACGGGACTCTCGCTGCTGTCTTGGATCCGCTTGAACTGAACTCTTGCGGCTGTGTTGGAGCCACTATGGATTGAACTTTCACAGTATCATGTTAGACCCGCTCCACATCCATTGCTTTCGGTCCCCTAGAGGGGGGGGGGGGGGGTTGCCCACATTTGAGGTCCTCTCCAAGGTTTCTCGTAGTCAGCATTGTCACTGGCGTCCCACTGGATGTGAATTCTCCCTGCCCACTGGGTGTGAGTTTTCCTTGCCCTTTTGTGGGTTCTTCCGAGGATGTTGTAGTCGTAATGATTTGTGCAGTCCTTTGAGACATTTGTGATTTGGGGCTATATAAATAAATATTGATTGATTGATTGATTATATTGATTATATTATATCTCCTCTCTGAGCTGCTACCTTACCGTGGTAGAGGAGTTTGCGTGTCCCAATGATCCTAGGAGCTATGTTGTCTGGGGGTTTTCATGCCCCCTGGTAGGGTCTCCCAAGACAAACAGGTCCTAGGTGAGTGATCAGACAAAGAGCAGCTCAAAGACTTCAATGGAATTACAACGAAATGAACCCAGATTTCCCTCGCCCGGACGTGGGTCACCGGGGCCCCGCTCTGGAGCCAGGCCCGGAGTTGGGGCACGATGGCGAGCGCCTGGTGGTCGGGCCTGTTCCCATGGGGCCCGGCCGGGCACAGCCCGAAGAGGCAACGTGGGTCATCCCTCCAATGGGCTCACCACTCATAGGAGGGGCCATAGAGGTCGGGTGCATTGTGAGCTGGGCGGAAGCCGAAGGCAGGGCACTTGGCGCTCCGATCCTCGGCTACAGAAGCTAGCTCTTGGGACGTGGAACGTCACCTCACTGGGGGGGAAGGAGCCTGAGCTAGTGCGCGAGGTAGAGAAGTTCCGGCTGGATATAGTCGGACTCACCTCGACGCACAGCAAGGGCTCTGGAACCAGTTCTCTCGAGAGGGACTGGACCCTCTTCCACTCTGGCGTTGCCGGCAGTGAGAGGCGACGGGCTGGGGTGGCAATTCTGGTTGCCCCCCGGCTCAAAGCCTGTACGTTTGAGTTCAACCCAGTGGACGAGAGGGTAGCTTCCCTTCGCCTTCGGGTGGGGGGACGGATCCTGACTGTTGTTTGTGCTTACGCACCAAACAGCAGTTCAGAATACCCACCCTTTTTGGGTACACTCGAGGGAGTACTGGAAAGTGCTCCTCCGGGTGATTCCCTTGTCCTACTGGGAGACTTCAACGCTCATGTTGGCAACGACAGTGAAACCTGGAGAGGCGTGATTGGGAAGAATGGTCGCCCGGATCTAAACCCGAGTGGTGTTTTGTTATTAGACTTTTGTGCTCGTCACAGTTTGTCGATAACAAACACCATGTTCAAACATAAGGGTGTCCATATGTGCACTTGGCACCAGGACACCCTAGGCCGCAGCTCCATGATCGACTTTGTAGTTGTGTCATCGGATTTGCGGCCTTATGTTTTGGACACTCGGGTGAAGAGAGGGGCGGAGCTTTCTACCGATCACCACCTGGTGGTGAGTTGGCTGCGATGGTGGGGGAGGATGCCGGACAGACCTGGCAGGCCCAAGCGCATTGTGAGGGTCTGCTGGGAACGTCTGGCAGAGTCTCCTGTCAGAGAGAGTTTCAATTCACACCTCCGGGAGAACTTTGAACATGTCACGAGGGAGGTGCGGGACATTGAGTCCGAGTGGACCATGTTCCGAACCTCTATTGTCGAGGCGGCTGATTGGAGCTGTGGCCGCAAGGTTGTTGGTGCCTGTCGTGGCGGTAATCCCAGAACCCGTTGGTGGACACCAGCAGTGAGGGATGCCGTCAAGCTGAAGAAGGAGTCCTATCGGGTTCTTTTGGCTCATAGGACTCCGGAGGCAGTGGACGGGTACCGACGGGCCAAGCGGTGTGCAGCTTTAGCGGTCGCGGAGGCAAAAACTCGGACATGGGAAGAGTTCGGGGAAGCCATGGAAAACGACTTCCGGACGGCTTCGAAGCGATTCTGGACCACCATACGGCGCCTCAGGAAGGGGAAGCAGTGCACTATCAACACCGTGTATGGTGCGGATGGTGTTCTGCTGACTTCGACTGCGGATGTTGTGGATCGGTGGAGGGAATACTTCGAAGACCTCCTCAATCCCACCAACACGTCTTTCTTTGAGGAAGCGGTGCCTGGGGAATCTGTAGTGGACTCTCCTATTTCTGGGGCTGAGGTCGCTGAGGTAGTTAAAAAGCTCCTCGGCGGCAAGGCCCCGGGGGTGGATGAGATCCGCCCGGAGTTCCTTAAGGCTCTGGATGCTGTGGGGCTGTCTTGGTTGACAAGACTCTGCAGCATCGCGTGGACATCGGGGGCGGTACCTCTGGATTGGCAGACCGGGGTGGTGGTCCCTCTCTTTAAGAAGGGGGACCGGAGGGTGTGTTCCAACTATCGTGGGATCACACTCCTCAGCCTTCCCGGTAAGGTTTATTCAGGTGTACTGGAGAGGAGGCTTCGCCGGATAGTCGAACCTCGGATTCAGGAGGAACAGTGTGGTTTTCGTCCTGGTCGTGGAACTGTGGACCAGCTCTATACTCTCGGCAGGGTTCTTGAGGGTGCATGGGAGTTTGCCCAACCAGTCTACATGTGCTTTGTGGACTTGGAGAAGGCATTCGACCGTGTCCCTCGGGAAGTCCTGTGGGGAGTGCTCAGAGAGTATGGGGTATCGGAATGTCTTATTGTGGCAGTCCGCTCCCTGTATGATCAGTGCCAGAGCTTGGTCCGCATTGCTGGCAGTAAGTCGGACACGTTTCCAGTGAAGGTTGGACTCCGCCAAGGCTGTCCTTTGTCACCGATTCTGTTCATAACTTTTATGGACAGAATTTCTAGGCGCAGTCAAGGCGTTGAGGGGTTCCGGTTTGGTGGCCACGGGATTAGGTCTCTGCTTTTTGCAGATGATGTAGTCCTGATGGCTTCATCTGGCCGGGATCTTCAGCTCTCACTGGATCGGTTCGCAGCCGAGTGTGAAGCGACTGGAATGAGAATCAGCACCTCCAAGTCCGAGTCCATGGTTCTCGCCCGGAAAAGGGGGGAGTGCCATCTCCGGGTTGGGGAGGAGACCCTGCCCCAAGTGGAGGAGTTCAAGTACCTAGGAGTCTTGTTCACGAGTGGGGGAAGAGTGGATCGTGAGATCGACAGGCGGATCGGTGCGGCGTCTTCAGTAATGCGGACGTTGTATCGATCCGTTGTGGTGAAGAAGGAGCTGAGCCGGAAGGCAAAGCTCTCAATTTACCGGTCGATCTACGTTCCCATCCTCACCTATGGTCATGAGCTTTGGGTCATGACCGAAAGGATAAGATCACGGGTACAAGCGGCCGAAATGAGTTTCCTCCGCCGGGTGGCGGGGCTCTCCCTTAGAGATCGGGTGAGAAGCTCTGCCATCCGGGAGGAGCTCAACGTAAAGCCGCTGCTCCTCCACATCGAGAGGAGCCAGATGAGGTGGTTCGGGCATCTGGTCAGGATGCCACCCGAACGCCTCCCTAGGGATGTGTTTAGGGCACGTCCAGCTGGTAGGAGGCCACGGGGAAGACCCAGGAACCGTTGGAAAGACTATGTCTCCCGGCTGGCCTGGGAACGCCTCGGGATCCCCCGGGAAGAGCTAGACGAAGTGGCTGGAGATAGGGAAGTCTGGGCTTCCCTGCTTAGGCTGCTGCCCCCGCGACCCGACCTCGGATAAGCGGAAGATGATGGATGGATGGATGGATGGATGATTGATTATATGCATCAAGTGTTCATTCAAGGCCAAGTATGGAGATATATATGGTGTATCGTGACATGGCCTAAAAATATCGAGATATCAATAAAAGGCCGTATCGCCCAGCCCTACTTTGAAGGTAGAAAAGCGCTATACAAGTAGAACCCATTTATCATTGACTGATTTCACTCAAGGATAAACATCCCTCGCCAAAACGACAATACTTTACTGTTCCGACCTAGAAAGGCTCCCTTGCGAACAGGGAACCGGGCCTGGAGCGTGCAAAGAAAGTAGTACACAACCACTGGGGTACCTTGCACCACAACCTTGTGTATTCCCCAAGGATTTAGCTCACTTTCTCAACAGCCCTAAGTAGTTCTCTGTTCCCTCCCCTCGACCGCCGTCCTCCCCCGAGCTCCGGGGTGCATTTTTTCTTGGAGATGAGCTTCATACTGGAGATTTAGAACTTGGTGGATGAGAGCAGGCGGTGTGGTCCCTGGTGGCTCGTGCCTTTTTGCGGACCGGTCCCGAAAATAAAAGGTCCAAAGCCACTTGAGGATAAAGGCACCGATTCATCATGCTCTGGTCAGTTGGATTGGGGGGAAAAATATGCATACAGCAGGGGTGTCCAAACTTGTTCCACTGAGGGCCACACAAAAAACTAAAAAATTAAGCATGCGGGGGCCATTTTGATATTTTTCACTTTAAAACCATAACAAAATATATGGATTTTTTTTTACATTTATTTTACCTTTAGGGGTCTCGGGGACTATAAAGGGTCTCAGTTATTAAAATGTTTAAAATAAGTCCATTTTTTAAAATAAATAAATGGGTTGTACTTGTATAGCGCTTTTCTACCTTCAAGGTACTCAAAGCGCTTTGACACTACTTCCACATTCACACACACATTCACACACTGATGGAGGGAGCTGCCATGCAAGGCGCCAACCAGCACCCATCAGGAGCAAGGGTGAAGTGTCTTGCTCAGGACACAACGGAGATTGGTACTATTTGACTATTTTTTATTTTATTTTTATTTAACGCTTACAGTAAATCTCTATATCAACTTTAAAAAAAAAAAGGTTTTATGGCTTTTCTGTCAAAAACATTTGTTCTTTTAATAGTAAAACTGAAATATGCAGTATTTAGTCATTAGAGGACTAAAAGACCAATAATGCAGGACACCATTGATTCTAATTTCTTTATTTTTTTTGAGTAATCACAGTGAAAAGATAAATAAAATACCACCAAATATATTTGGGATCTAAAAGGTGCCCCACTCAGAAATTGATACATCTTTATTGGGGTTTTTTATTTTTTTTACTTTCAACACTTAATTTACGAGATAAACTTCAGATATATCTGTCGACTTTACTTTTTAACTATCATTTTGTTTGTTTTATGCTATTTTGTAAAAAAACAACAACTTTGTTTTTATGTGGCAACTGCACAATATACAATATATATACATATACATATATATATATATACATATACATATATATATATATACATATACATATACATATACATATACATATACATATATATACATATACATATACATATATATATATATACATATACATATACATATACATATATATATATATATATACACACACACACATACACACATATATATATATATATATACACACATATATCCATATCCATATATATACATATACATACATACATATATCCAAAAAGAGCAGAAAACGAAACAACATCATCTGGTACAATCCGCCATTCAGCCAAAACGTCTCAACCAACATCGGCCACAAGTTCCTCACTCTGATCGACAAACACTTCCCCAAAGGCAACACCCTAAGAAAAATATTCAACAGGAACAACATTAAATTGGGCTACAGCTGTATGAATAACATACAACAAATCATTTCAAACCACAACAAAGCAATTGCAAAAGGACTGCCTACCCCCAGACTAAACGACTCTGAAACCAATAAAGAATGTAACTGTCGCAAGAAACCTGATTGCCCTCTCAACCAAGCAAAGGTAATACGCAAGGACATTAACACATCCGACACGTACGTAGGATTAACCGAAGGAGCGTTCAAAACAAGATGGAATAATCACAACGCCTCCTTTAGAAACCAGACTTTGCGGAATTCTACGGAACTCAGCAAACACATTTGGAACCTCAAAGACAATAATGTTGAATATTCAATAACATGGCAAATTCTTGCATCCAGCACACCTTACAACAGTGGTAATAAAAGATGCAACCTATGCTTAAAAGAGAAACTGTTTATTATATATCATCCAGATCTATCATCCCTCAACAAGCGCAGTGAAATCATTTCAACATGCCGCCACAGACGGAAACACCTCCTAGGTAACACATGAGCCAATCACCACACCCTACGTGGTGATTGGCTCATGTGTATATATATATATATAAAAAATAATTGGAGCTTTGAAAAATATTCATTATAACACAGATTTTTATGTCATAATTTGTTTGTTTTTTTAGCAATGGCAAAAAAATTTAAAGTGATTGATTGAAACTTGTAATTAGTAGATTGCAAAGTACAGTAAATATTCTGTACAATTGACCACTAAATGGTAACACCCCAATAAGTTTTTCAAATTGTGTAAATCGGGGTCCACGTTAATCAATTCAAGGTAAATATGGTTTTTATATGGTAAAATAAAGACAAAATAAATAAAAAAACAGCCTGCATGGCAGCTTTGTGTCAACATTGCAACTTTCTCTTGTTAGATTCACCTCATTTCAATATTTTTAATGTCCTTTTTTATTTTTGCAATAGCATTTCCAGAATGTGTGGGGGGCCGGTAAACAATTAGCTGCGGGCCGCAAATGGCCCCAGGGCCACACTTGGGACATCCGTGGCATACAGTGTCTTTTTGAACATGACATTTACACAGCAGGCTAAGTAACTGATAAAGACAAGCACGTGGACTTAAAATGTCAAGGTGGAAGATGTTGCGGCTTGTATGTACTGTGTAATGGACATAATGCCGGTGCGAGCATGACATTTATCTCCTGTTTTTATGTAGCTGAGTGCTTGTTATATCCTAAAACACACACACACACACACACACACACACCAGGCCCAGCAGTGACGTGTTGTCAGGGGAGGCAAGTGAGGCAGGGCCTCACCTGCCACTAGGTGGCTTAACCACGAGATGTTCCAAAACAAAGTAATAAAATACAACAAGTTGTAATATTTTTTCTTTTGGTTTATGCTTTCTAAATGATTTTGGCATGGTACCTGTTTTGATAATTTTCATGGTCAAAATCGCGGCAATTCCATGTTTCCTGATCTATACAATGCAGCAGACGAGAAGTGAGGCAGACACAGGCGGTGCCTCCACGGCTGTGTATTAAGTATGTGACTGCGAGGGGAAAGGGCAGGTCTTGAGGCAGCAAGTACCTCTGCCTCAAGGTAGGGGGTGATATATTGTCAACTTGCAGTTCAATGGCTCAGCAGTACTCTGACTCGCCACACTGGGAGAAGTGGCGGCGCTCAAGCTAGCAGACACAGGTCTCTCCAGCGGAAGCCAGCATTTTTTTCTTCTCTTTTTTACTTTAACTGTATTTATAACAAACATGGCATTTTTATTAGAATAAACCAGCATTTGTGGTGCAAAAATTGTTTAATTTCTTGGAATGAAATTGAATTAAATGAATGTTTCTACCAATATGGAGGATTATATACTGTCTCCAAGATGAAATACTCCTCTAAATTGGACTTTAAGACAAAATGAATGCTATCATACAAAGTACGTTTTCATGGATTATAGCCATACTTGCCAACCCTCCTGGATTTTCCGGGAGACTCTCGAAATTCAGCGCCTCTCCCGAAGACCTCCCAGGACAAATTTTATCCCGAAAATCTCCCGAAATTCAGGCGGAGCTGGAGGCCACGCCCCCTCCAGCTCCATGCGGAATGGACTCAGCAATGTTGAAACTCTTAAAAAGGACAATACTGCCATCTACTGTACATAGAATAGAATAGAATGTACTTTATTGATCTCTGGGGGAAATTCAGCACCACAGTTAGCTCACAATAAACAATATAATATATTATATATATGAATAATATAAATATATTCTACATTTAAGTGCAGTCAAGGAACATATGTATTATACAGTCTGATGGCTGTCGGTATGAAGGACCTCCTGTGTCGTTCCATGTTTCATTTTGGGAGTCTGAGCCTTCCACTCTATGTGCTCATTCTCTCCGCAATGTCCGAGTGTAGTGGGTGGGAGGTGTTGTCCATAATGGCTAGGAGTTTTGCCAGACTTCTCTCTGACACTACCGCCAGAGAGTCTAGCTGTGCATGCATATGGTTAGAAAAATAGTGACAGAGAATATGGACAATTCAACCCTTAACTCAACAATGAGTAGATGAGTGTTATATGTGTGTATATGTGTAAATTAATGAACACTGAAATTCAAGTATTTCTTATATATACATATATGAAATACTTAACTCTTAACCACGCCCCCCGCCCCCCACCTTCTGAAATCGGAGGTCTCAAGGTCGGCAAGTCGGAGGATAGCAATTTCTGCTTCAGATACAAATACAGAAAGGTAGGAAACACTCACAATACATTATTTTGTTAAAAGCAAATGGGACCAAAACGTATTTAATAACTTTATCAAACAGTTTTTGGACCCATTTATCATATCGTATCATTATGGTAACGTTTTTATGAAAGCCAACGACCCGTAACTCTAATGTTCAACCTAAATCAACAACGACTAGAGGTGCACATGTGAATTTAAGTAAAATAAAGTATGTATGCCTCACCTGGTGTTTAGTTCACCGCACGTCACTGACGCCCAGGTGGTGGTGCGGCTGAAAAAAGAAAAAGACCCTCACACTCCTCCATCACAGCATCCCACCTGATCATGCCACCACAAGCTGCTAACTGCAACAACAACAACAACACTGGACACCTACGCGTTTGCACTCACAATAGTGTCTTTAATAAGATGTGCAATGGTGGGAAGGATTATCTCTCACTGTTTACACAAACTGTCTCTCTGCGTTCAAGCAACACATTCTGGACCCACTATAGCATGTTTGTACACAATGAAGACATCTGTGACAGACACTCAGCATCCACACAAACATGTTGTATACCTACTATAGAATGTTGGAATACTTGTCTCTCAGCATCTACACAAACATGTTGTATACCTACTATAGAATGTTGGAACACTTGTCTCTCAGCATCTACACAGACATGTTGTATACCTACTATAGAATGTTGGAATACTTGTCTCTCAGCATCTACACAAACATGTTGTATACCTACTATAGAATGTTGGAACACTTGTCTCTCAGCATCCACACAAACATGTTGTATACCTACTATAGAATGTTGAAATACTTGTCTCTCAGCATCTACACAAACATGTTGTATACGTACTATAGAATGTTGGAACACTTGTCTCTCAGCATCTACACAGACATGTTGTATACCTACTATAGAATGTTGGAACACTTGTCTCTCAGCATCTACACAGACATGTTGTATACCTACTATAGAATGTTGGAACACTTGTCTCTCAGCATCTACACAAACATGTTGTATACCTACTATAGAATGTTGGAACACTTGTCTCTCAGCATCCACACAAACATGTTGTATACCTACTATAGAATGTTGGAACACTTGTCTCTCAGCATCTACACAAACATGTTGTATACCTACTATAGAATGTTGGAACACTTGTCTCTCAGCATCCACACAAACATGTTGTATACCTACTATAGAATGTTGGAACACTTGTCTCTCAGCATCCACACAAACATGTTGTATACCTACTATAGAATGTTGGAACACTTGTCTCTCAGCATCTACACAAACATGTTGTATACCTACTATAGAATGTTGGAACACTTGTCTCTCAGCATCTACACAAACATGTTGTATACCTACTATAGAATGTTGGAACACTTGTCTCTCAGCATCCACACAAACATGTTGTATACCTACTATAGAATGTTGGAACACTTGTCTCTCAGCATCCACACAAACATGTTGTATACCTACTATAGAATGTTCAAATACTTGTCCCTCAGCATCCACACAAACATGTTGTATACCTACTATAGAATGTTCAAATACTTGTCCCTCAGGATCTACACAGACATGTTGTATACGTACTATAGAATGTTGGAACACTTGTCTCTCAGCATCCACACAAACATGTTGTATACCTACTATAGAATGTTGGAACACTTGTCTCTCAGCATCTACACAAACATGTTGTATACCTACTATAGAATGTTGGAACACTTGTCTCTCAGCATCTACACAAACATGTTGTATACCTACTATAGAATGTTGGAAATACTTGTTTCTCAGCATTCACACAAACATGTTGTATACCTACTATAGAATGTTGGAAATACTCGTCTCTCAGCATCTACACAAACATGTTGTATACCTACTATAGAATGTTGGAAATACTTGTTTCTCAGCATTCACACAAACATGTTGTATACCTACTATAGAATGTTGGAATACTTGTCTCTCAGCATCTACACAAACATGTTGTATACCTACTATAGAATGTTGGAATACTTGTCTCTCAGCATCTACACAAACATGTTGTATACCTACTATAGAATGTTGGAACACTTGTCTCTCAGCATCCACACAAACATGTTGTATACCTACTATAGAATGTTGGAACACTTGTCTCTCAGCATCCACACAAGCATGTTGTATACCTACTATAGAATGTTGGAATACTTGTCTCTCAGCATCCACACAAACATGTTGTATACCTACTATAGAATGTTGAAATACTTGTCTCTCAGCATCTACACAAACATGTTGTATACCTACTATAGAATGTTGGAATACTTGTCTCTCAGCATCCACACAAACATGTTGTATACCTACTATAGAATGTTGAAATACTTGTCTCTCAGCATCTACACAAACATGTTGTATACCTACTATAGAATGTTGGAATACTTGTCTCTCAGCATCTACACAAACATGTTGTATACCTACTATAGAATGTTGGAACATTTGTCTCTCAGCATCCACACAAGCATGTTGTATACCTACTATAGAATGTTGGAACACTTGTCTCTCAGCATCCACACAAACATGTTGTATACCTACTATAGAATGTTGAAATACTTGTCTCTCAGCATCTACACAAACATGTTGTATACCTACTATAGAATGTTGGAACACTTGTCTCTCAGCATCCACACAAACATGTTGTATACCTACTATAGAATGTTGGAATACTTGTCTCTCAGCATCTACACAAACATGTTGTATACCTACTATAGAATGTTGGAATACTTGTCTCTCAGCATCTACACAAACATGTTGTATACCTACTATAGAATGTTGGAATACTTGTCTCTCAGCATCCACACAAACATGTTGTATACCTACTATAGAATGTTGGAATACTTGTCTCTCAGCATCTACACAAACATGTTGTATACCTACTATAGAATGTTGGAACACTTGTCTCTCAGCATCTACACAGACATGTTGTATACCTACTATAGAATGTTGGAACACTTGTCTCTCAGCATCTACACAAACATGTTGTATACCTACTATAGAATGTTGGAACACTTGTCTCTCAGCATCTACACAAACATGTTGTATACCTACTATAGAATGTTGGAACATTTGTCTCTCAGCATCCACACAAACATGTTGTATACCTACTATAGAATGTTGGAACACTTGTCTCTCAGCATCTACACAAACATGTTGTATACCTACTATAGAATGTTGGAACACTTGTCTCTCAGCATCTACACAAACATGTTGTATACCTACTATAGAATGTTGGAACACTTGTCTCTCAGCATCTACACAAACATGTTGTATACCTACTATAGAATGTTGGAACACTTGTCTCTCAGCATCCACACAAACATGTTGTATACCTACTATAGAATGTTGGAATACTTGTCTCTCAGCATCTACACAAACATGTTGTATACCTACTATAGAATGTTGGAATACTTGTCTCTCAGCATCTACACAAACATGTTGTATACCTACTATAGAATGTTGGAATACTTGTCTCTCAGCATCTACACAAACATGTTGTATACCTACTATAGAATGTTGGAACACTTGTCTCTCAGCATCTACACAGACATGTTGTATACCTACTATAGAATGTTGGAACACTTGTCTCTCAGCATCTACACAAACATGTTGTATACCTACTATAGAATGTTGGAATACTTGTCTCTCAGCATCTACACAAACATGTTGTATACCTACTATAGAATGTTGGAACACTTGTCTCTCAGCATCTACACAGACATGTTGTATACCTACTATAGAATGTTGGAACACTTGTCTCTCAGCATCTACACAAACATGTTGTATACCTACTATAGAATGTTGGAACACTTGTCTCTCAGCATCTACACAAACATGTTGTATACCTACTATAGAATGTTGGAACATTTGTCTCTCAGCATCCACACAAACATGTTGTATACCTACTATAGAATGTTGGAACACTTGTCTCTCAGCATCTACACAAACATGTTGTATACCTACTATAGAATGTTGGAACACTTGTCTCTCAGCATCTACACAAACATGTTGTATACCTACTATAGAATGTTGGAACACTTGTCTCTCAGCATCTACACAAACATGTTGTATACCTACTATAGAATGTTGGAACACTTGTCTCTCAGCATCCACACAAACATGTTGTATACCTACTATAGAATGTTGGAAATACTTGTCTCTCAGCATCTACACAAACATGTTGTATACCTACTATAGAATGTTGGAACACTTGTCTCTCAGCATCTACACAAACATGTTGTATACCTACTATAGAATGTTGGAACACTTGTCTCTCAGCATCTACACAAACATGTTGTATACCTACTATAGAATGTTGGAACACTTGTCTCTCAGCATCTACACAAACATGTTGTATACCTACTATAGAATGTTGGAACACTTGTCTCTCAGCATCCACACAAACATGTTGTATACCTACTATAGAATGTTGAAATACTTGTCTCTCAGCATCTACACAAACATGTTGTATACGTACTATAGAATGTTGGAACACTTGTCTCTCAGCATCTACACAGACATGTTGTATACCTACTATAGAATGTTGGAACACTTGTCTCTCAGCATCTACACAGACATGTTGTATACCTACTATAGAATGTTGGAACACTTGTCTCTCAGCATCTACACAAACATGTTGTATACCTACTATAGAATGTTGGAACACTTGTCTCTCAGCATCCACACAAACATGTTGTATACCTACTATAGAATGTTGGAACACTTGTCTCTCAGCATCTACACAAACATGTTGTATACCTACTATAGAATGTTGGAACACTTGTCTCTCAGCATCCACACAAACATGTTGTATACCTACTATAGAATGTTGGAACACTTGTCTCTCAGCATCCACACAAACATGTTGTATACCTACTATAGAATGTTGGAACACTTGTCTCTCAGCATCTACACAAACATGTTGTATACCTACTATAGAATGTTGGAACACTTGTCTCTCAGCATCTACACAAACATGTTGTATACCTACTATAGAATGTTGGAACACTTGTCTCTCAGCATCCACACAAACATGTTGTATACCTACTATAGAATGTTGGAACACTTGTCTCTCAGCATCCACACAAACATGTTGTATACCTACTATAGAATGTTCAAATACTTGTCCCTCAGCATCCACACAAACATGTTGTATACCTACTATAGAATGTTCAAATACTTGTCCCTCAGGATCTACACAGACATGTTGTATACGTACTATAGAATGTTGGAACACTTGTCTCTCAGCATCCACACAAACATGTTGTATACCTACTATAGAATGTTGGAACACTTGTCTCTCAGCATCTACACAAACATGTTGTATACCTACTATAGAATGTTGGAACACTTGTCTCTCAGCATCTACACAAACATGTTGTATACCTACTATAGAATGTTGGAAATACTTGTTTCTCAGCATTCACACAAACATGTTGTATACCTACTATAGAATGTTGGAAATACTCGTCTCTCAGCATCTACACAAACATGTTGTATACCTACTATAGAATGTTGGAAATACTTGTTTCTCAGCATTCACACAAACATGTTGTATACCTACTATAGAATGTTGGAATACTTGTCTCTCAGCATCTACACAAACATGTTGTATACCTACTATAGAATGTTGGAATACTTGTCTCTCAGCATCTACACAAACATGTTGTATACCTACTATAGAATGTTGGAACACTTGTCTCTCAGCATCCACACAAACATGTTGTATACCTACTATAGAATGTTGGAACACTTGTCTCTCAGCATCCACACAAGCATGTTGTATACCTACTATAGAATGTTGGAATACTTGTCTCTCAGCATCCACACAAACATGTTGTATACCTACTATAGAATGTTGAAATACTTGTCTCTCAGCATCTACACAAACATGTTGTATACCTACTATAGAATGTTGGAATACTTGTCTCTCAGCATCCACACAAACATGTTGTATACCTACTATAGAATGTTGAAATACTTGTCTCTCAGCATCTACACAAACATGTTGTATACCTACTATAGAATGTTGGAATACTTGTCTCTCAGCATCTACACAAACATGTTGTATACCTACTATAGAATGTTGGAACATTTGTCTCTCAGCATCCACACAAGCATGTTGTATACCTACTATAGAATGTTGGAACACTTGTCTCTCAGCATCCACACAAACATGTTGTATACCTACTATAGAATGTTGAAATACTTGTCTCTCAGCATCTACACAAACATGTTGTATACCTACTATAGAATGTTGGAACACTTGTCTCTCAGCATCCACACAAACATGTTGTATACCTACTATAGAATGTTGGAATACTTGTCTCTCAGCATCTACACAAACATGTTGTATACCTACTATAGAATGTTGGAATACTTGTCTCTCAGCATCTACACAAACATGTTGTATACCTACTATAGAATGTTGGAATACTTGTCTCTCAGCATCCACACAAACATGTTGTATACCTACTATAGAATGTTGGAATACTTGTCTCTCAGCATCTACACAAACATGTTGTATACCTACTATAGAATGTTGGAACACTTGTCTCTCAGCATCTACACAGACATGTTGTATACCTACTATAGAATGTTGGAACACTTGTCTCTCAGCATCTACACAAACATGTTGTATACCTACTATAGAATGTTGGAACACTTGTCTCTCAGCATCTACACAAACATGTTGTATACCTACTATAGAATGTTGGAACATTTGTCTCTCAGCATCCACACAAACATGTTGTATACCTACTATAGAATGTTGGAACACTTGTCTCTCAGCATCTACACAAACATGTTGTATACCTACTATAGAATGTTGGAACACTTGTCTCTCAGCATCTACACAAACATGTTGTATACCTACTATAGAATGTTGGAACACTTGTCTCTCAGCATCTACACAAACATGTTGTATACCTACTATAGAATGTTGGAACACTTGTCTCTCAGCATCCACACAAACATGTTGTATACCTACTATAGAATGTTGGAATACTTGTCTCTCAGCATCTACACAAACATGTTGTATACCTACTATAGAATGTTGGAATACTTGTCTCTCAGCATCTACACAAACATGTTGTATACCTACTATAGAATGTTGGAATACTTGTCTCTCAGCATCTACACAAACATGTTGTATACCTACTATAGAATGTTGGAACACTTGTCTCTCAGCATCTACACAGACATGTTGTATACCTACTATAGAATGTTGGAACACTTGTCTCTCAGCATCTACACAAACATGTTGTATACCTACTATAGAATGTTGGAATACTTGTCTCTCAGCATCTACACAAACATGTTGTATACCTACTATAGAATGTTGGAACACTTGTCTCTCAGCATCTACACAGACATGTTGTATACCTACTATAGAATGTTGGAACACTTGTCTCTCAGCATCTACACAAACATGTTGTATACCTACTATAGAATGTTGGAACACTTGTCTCTCAGCATCTACACAAACATGTTGTATACCTACTATAGAATGTTGGAACATTTGTCTCTCAGCATCCACACAAACATGTTGTATACCTACTATAGAATGTTGGAACACTTGTCTCTCAGCATCTACACAAACATGTTGTATACCTACTATAGAATGTTGGAACACTTGTCTCTCAGCATCTACACAAACATGTTGTATACCTACTATAGAATGTTGGAACACTTGTCTCTCAGCATCTACACAAACATGTTGTATACCTACTATAGAATGTTGGAACACTTGTCTCTCAGCATCCACACAAACATGTTGTATACCTACTATAGAATGTTGGAAATACTTGTCTCTCAGCATCTACACAAACATGTTGTATACCTACTATAGAATGTTGGAACACTTGTCTCTCAGCATCTACACAAACATGTTGTATACCTACTATAGAATGTTGGAACACTTGTCTCTCAGCATCTACACAAACATGTTGTATACCTACTATAGAATGTTGGAACACTTGTCTCTCAGCATCTACACAAACATGTTGTATACCTACTATAGAATGTTGGAACACTTGTCTCTCAGCATCTACACAAACATGTTGTATACCTACTATAGAATGTTGGAACACTTGTCTCTCAGCATCTACACAAACATGTTGTATACCTACTATAGAATGTTGGAACACTTGTCTCTCAGCATCCACACAAACATGTTGTATACCTACTATAGAATGTTGAAATACTTGTCTCTCAGCATCTACACAAACATGTTGTATACGTACTATAGAATGTTGGAACACTTGTCTCTCAGCATCTACACAGACATGTTGTATACCTACTATAGAATGTTGGAACACTTGTCTCTCAGCATCTACACAGACATGTTGTATACCTACTATAGAATGTTGGAACACTTGTCTCTCAGCATCTACACAAACATGTTGTATACCTACTATAGAATGTTGGAACACTTGTCTCTCAGCATCCACACAAACATGTTGTATACCTACTATAGAATGTTGGAACACTTGTCTCTCAGCATCTACACAAACATGTTGTATACCTACTATAGAATGTTGGAACACTTGTCTCTCAGCATCCACACAAACATGTTGTATACCTACTATAGAATGTTGGAACACTTGTCTCTCAGCATCCACACAAACATGTTGTATACCTACTATAGAATGTTGGAACACTTGTCTCTCAGCATCTACACAAACATGTTGTATACCTACTATAGAATGTTGGAACACTTGTCTCTCAGCATCTACACAAACATGTTGTATACCTACTATAGAATGTTGGAACACTTGTCTCTCAGCATCCACACAAACATGTTGTATACCTACTATAGAATGTTGGAACACTTGTCTCTCAGCATCCACACAAACATGTTGTATACCTACTATAGAATGTTGGAACACTTGTCTCTCAGCATCTACACAAACATGTTGTATACCTACTATAGAATGTTGGAAATACTTGTCTCTCAGCATCTACACAAACATGTTGTATACCTACTATAGAATGTTGGAAATACTTGTTTCTCAGCATTCACACAAACATGTTGTATACCTACTATAGAATGTTGGAATACTTGTCTCTCAGCATCTACACAAACATGTTGTATACCTACTATAGAATGTTGGAACACTTGTCTCTCAGCATCCACACAAACATGTTGTATACCTACTATAGAATGTTGGAATACTTGTCTCTCAGCATCCACACAAACATGTTGTATACCTACTATAGAATGTTGAAATACTTGTCTCTCAGCATCTACACAGACATGTTGTATACCTACTATAGAATGTTGAAATACTTGTCTCTCAGCATCTACACAAACATGTTGTATACCTACTATAGAATGTTGGAATACTTGTCTCTCAGCATCCACACAAACATGTTGTATACCTACTATAGAATGTTGAAATACTTGTCTCTCAGCATCTACACAGACATGTTGTATACCTACTATAGAATGTTGAAATACTTGTCTCTCAGCATCTACACAAACATGTTGTATACCTACTATAGAATGTTGGAACATTTGTCTCTCAGCATCCACACAAGCATGTTGTATACCTACTATAGAATGTTGGAACACTTGTCTCTCAGCATCCACACAAACATGTTGTATACCTACTATAGAATGTTGAAATACTTGTCTCTCAGCATCTACACAAACATGTTGTATACCTACTATAGAATGTTGGAACACTTGTCTCTCAGCATCTACACAAACATGTTGTATACCTACTATAGAATGTTGGAACACTTGTCTCTCAGCATCCACACAAACATGTTGTATACCTACTATAGAATGTTGGAATACTTGTCTCTCAGCATCTACACAAACATGTTGTATACCTACTATAGAATGTTGGAACACTTGTCTCTCAGCATCCACACAAGCATGTTGTATACCTACTATAGAATGTTGGAACACTTGTCTCTCAGCATCTACACAGACATGTTGTATACCTACTATAGAATGTTGGAATACTTGTCTCTCAGCATCTACACAAACATGTTGTATACCTACTATAGAATGTTGGAACACTTGTCTCTCAGCATCCACACAAACATGTTGTATACCTACTATAGAATGTTGGAACACTTGTCTCTCAGCATCTACACAAACATGTTGTATACCTACTATAGAATGTTGGAACACTTGTCTCTCAGCATCTACACAAACATGTTGTATACCTACTATAGAATGTTGGAACACTTGTCTCTCAGCATCTACACAAACATGTTGTGTACCTACTATAGAATGTTGAAATACTTGTCTCTCAGCATCTACACAAACATGTTGTATACCTACTATAGAATGTTGGAATACTTGTCTCTCAGCATCCACACAAACATGTTGTATACCTACTATAGAATGTTGAAATACTTGTCTCTCAGCATCTACACAGACATGTTGTATACCTACTATAGAATGTTGAAATACTTGTCTCTCAGCATCTACACAAACATGTTGTATACCTACTATAGAATGTTGGAACATTTGTCTCTCAGCATCCACACAAGCATGTTGTATACCTACTATAGAATGTTGAAATACTTGTCTCTCAGCATCTACACAGACATGTTGTATACCTACTATAGAATGTTGAAATACTTGTCTCTCAGCATCTACACAAACATGTTGTATACCTACTATAGAATGTTGGAATACTTGTCTCTCAGCATCCACACAAACATGTTGTATACCTACTATAGAATGTTGAAATACTTGTCTCTCAGCATCTACACAGACATGTTGTATACCTACTATAGAATGTTGAAATACTTGTCTCTCAGCATCTACACAAACATGTTGTATACCTACTATAGAATGTTGGAACATTTGTCTCTCAGCATCCACACAAGCATGTTGTATACCTACTATAGAATGTTGGAACACTTGTCTCTCAGCATCCACACAAACATGTTGTATACCTACTATAGAATGTTGAAATACTTGTCTCTCAGCATCTACACAAACATGTTGTATACCTACTATAGAATGTTGGAACACTTGTCTCTCAGCATCTACACAAACATGTTGTATACCTACTATAGAATGTTGGAACACTTGTCTCTCAGCATCCACACAAACATGTTGTATACCTACTATAGAATGTTGGAATACTTGTCTCTCAGCATCTACACAAACATGTTGTATACCTACTATAGAATGTTGGAACACTTGTCTCTCAGCATCCACACAAGCATGTTGTATACCTACTATAGAATGTTGGAACACTTGTCTCTCAGCATCTACACAGACATGTTGTATACCTACTATAGAATGTTGGAATACTTGTCTCTCAGCATCTACACAAACATGTTGTATACCTACTATAGAATGTTGGAACACTTGTCTCTCAGCATCCACACAAACATGTTGTATACCTACTATAGAATGTTGGAACACTTGTCTCTCAGCATCTACACAAACATGTTGTATACCTACTATAGAATGTTGGAACACTTGTCTCTCAGCATCTACACAAACATGTTGTATACCTACTATAGAATGTTGGAACACTTGTCTCTCAGCATCTACACAAACATGTTGTGTACCTACTATAGAATGTTGAAATACTTGTCTCTCAGCATCTACACAAACATGTTGTATACCTACTATAGAATGTTGGAATACTTGTCTCTCAGCATCCACACAAACATGTTGTATACCTACTATAGAATGTTGAAATACTTGTCTCTCAGCATCTACACAGACATGTTGTATACCTACTATAGAATGTTGAAATACTTGTCTCTCAGCATCTACACAAACATGTTGTATACCTACTATAGAATGTTGGAACATTTGTCTCTCAGCATCCACACAAGCATGTTGTATACCTACTATAGAATGTTGAAATACTTGTCTCTCAGCATCTACACAAACATGTTGTATACCTACTATAGAATGTTGGAACATTTGTCTCTCAGCATCTACACAAACATGTTGTATACCTACTATAGAATGTTGGAATACTTGTCTCTCAGCATCTACACAGACATGTTGTATACCTACTATAGAATGTTGGAACACTTGTCTCTCAGCATCTACACAAACATGTTGTATACCTACTATAGAATGTTGAAATACTTGTCTCTCAGCATCTACACAAACATGTTGTATACCTACTATAGAATGTTGGAACACTTGTCTCTCAGCATCTACACAAACATGTTGTATACCTACTATAGAATGTTGGAATACTTGTCTCTCAGCATCTACACAAACATGTTGTATACCTACTATAGAATGTTGGAACACTTGTCTCTCAGCATCTACACAAACATGTTGTATACCTACTATAGAATGTTGGAACACTTGTCTCTCAGCATCTACACAAACATGTTGTATACCTACTATAGAATGTTGGAACACTTGTCTCTCAGCATCTACACAAACATGTTGTATACCTACTATAGAATGTTGGAACACTTGTCTCTCAGCATCTACACAAACATGTTGTATACCTACTATAGAATGTTGAAATACTTGTCTCTCAGCATCTACACAGACATGTTGTATACCTACTATAGAATGTTGAAATACTTGTCTCTCAGCATCTACACAAACATGTTGTATACCTACTATAGAATGTTGGAACATTTGTCTCTCAGCATCCACACAAGCATGTTGTATACCTACTATAGAATGTTGGAACACTTGTCTCTCAGCATCTACACAAACATGTTGTATACCTACTATAGAATGTTGGAATACTTGTCTCTCAGCATCTACACAAACATGTTGTATACCTACTATAGAATGTTGGAATACTTGTCTCTCAGCATCTACACAAACATGTTGTATACCTACTATAGAATGTTGGAACACTTGTCTCTCAGCATCTACACAAACATGTTGTATACCTACTATAGAATGTTGGAACACTTGTCTCTCAGCATCTACACAAACATGTTGTATACCTACTATAGAATGTTGGAACACTTGTCTCTCAGCATCCACACAAACATGTTGTATACCTACTATAGAATGTTGGAATACTTGTCTCTCAGCATCTACACAAACATGTTGTATACCTACTATAGAATGTTGGAATACTTGTCTCTCAGCATCTACACAAACATGTTGTATACCTACTATAGAATGTTGGAATACTTGTCTCTCAGCATCTACACAAACATGTTGTATACCTACTATAGAATGTTGGAACACTTGTCTCTCAGCATCTACACAGACATGTTGTATACCTACTATAGAATGTTGGAACACTTGTCTCTCAGCATCTACACAAACATGTTGTATACCTACTATAGAATGTTGGAATACTTGTCTCTCAGCATCTACACAAACATGTTGTATACCTACTATAGAATGTTGGAACACTTGTCTCTCAGCATCTACACAGACATGTTGTATACCTACTATAGAATGTTGGAACACTTGTCTCTCAGCATCTACACAAACATGTTGTATACCTACTATAGAATGTTGGAACACTTGTCTCTCAGCATCTACACAAACATGTTGTATACCTACTATAGAATGTTGGAACATTTGTCTCTCAGCATCCACACAAACATGTTGTATACCTACTATAGAATGTTGGAACACTTGTCTCTCAGCATCTACACAAACATGTTGTATACCTACTATAGAATGTTGGAACACTTGTCTCTCAGCATCTACACAAACATGTTGTATACCTACTATAGAATGTTGGAACACTTGTCTCTCAGCATCTACACAAACATGTTGTATACCTACTATAGAATGTTGGAACACTTGTCTCTCAGCATCCACACAAACATGTTGTATACCTACTATAGAATGTTGGAAATACTTGTCTCTCAGCATCTACACAAACATGTTGTATACCTACTATAGAATGTTGGAACACTTGTCTCTCAGCATCTACACAAACATGTTGTATACCTACTATAGAATGTTGGAACACTTGTCTCTCAGCATCTACACAAACATGTTGTATACCTACTATAGAATGTTGGAACACTTGTCTCTCAGCATCTACACAAACATGTTGTATACCTACTATAGAATGTTGGAACACTTGTCTCTCAGCATCCACACAAACATGTTGTATACCTACTATAGAATGTTGAAATACTTGTCTCTCAGCATCTACACAAACATGTTGTATACGTACTATAGAATGTTGGAACACTTGTCTCTCAGCATCTACACAGACATGTTGTATACCTACTATAGAATGTTGGAACACTTGTCTCTCAGCATCTACACAGACATGTTGTATACCTACTATAGAATGTTGGAACACTTGTCTCTCAGCATCTACACAAACATGTTGTATACCTACTATAGAATGTTGGAACACTTGTCTCTCAGCATCCACACAAACATGTTGTATACCTACTATAGAATGTTGGAACACTTGTCTCTCAGCATCTACACAAACATGTTGTATACCTACTATAGAATGTTGGAACACTTGTCTCTCAGCATCCACACAAACATGTTGTATACCTACTATAGAATGTTGGAACACTTGTCTCTCAGCATCCACACAAACATGTTGTATACCTACTATAGAATGTTGGAACACTTGTCTCTCAGCATCTACACAAACATGTTGTATACCTACTATAGAATGTTGGAACACTTGTCTCTCAGCATCTACACAAACATGTTGTATACCTACTATAGAATGTTGGAACACTTGTCTCTCAGCATCCACACAAACATGTTGTATACCTACTATAGAATGTTGGAACACTTGTCTCTCAGCATCCACACAAACATGTTGTATACCTACTATAGAATGTTGGAACACTTGTCTCTCAGCATCTACACAAACATGTTGTATACCTACTATAGAATGTTGGAAATACTTGTCTCTCAGCATCTACACAAACATGTTGTATACCTACTATAGAATGTTGGAAATACTTGTCTCTCAGCATTCACACAAACATGTTGTATACCTACTATAGAATGTTGGAATACTTGTCTCTCAGCATCTACACAAACATGTTGTATACCTACTATAGAATGTTGGAACACTTGTCTCTCAGCATCCACACAAACATGTTGTATACCTACTATAGAATGTTGGAATACTTGTCTCTCAGCATCCACACAAACATGTTGTATACCTACTATAGAATGTTGAAATACTTGTCTCTCAGCATCTACACAGACATGTTGTATACCTACTATAGAATGTTGAAATACTTGTCTCTCAGCATCTACACAAACATGTTGTATACCTACTATAGAATGTTGGAATACTTGTCTCTCAGCATCCACACAAACATGTTGTATACCTACTATAGAATGTTGAAATACTTGTCTCTCAGCATCTACACAGACATGTTGTATACCTACTATAGAATGTTGAAATACTTGTCTCTCAGCATCTACACAAACATGTTGTATACCTACTATAGAATGTTGGAACATTTGTCTCTCAGCATCCACACAAGCATGTTGTATACCTACTATAGAATGTTGGAACACTTGTCTCTCAGCATCCACACAAACATGTTGTATACCTACTATAGAATGTTGAAATACTTGTCTCTCAGCATCTACACAAACATGTTGTATACCTACTATAGAATGTTGGAACACTTGTCTCTCAGCATCTACACAAACATGTTGTATACCTACTATAGAATGTTGGAACACTTGTCTCTCAGCATCCACACAAACATGTTGTATACCTACTATAGAATGTTGGAATACTTGTCTCTCAGCATCTACACAAACATGTTGTATACCTACTATAGAATGTTGGAACACTTGTCTCTCAGCATCCACACAAGCATGTTGTATACCTACTATAGAATGTTGGAACACTTGTCTCTCAGCATCTACACAGACATGTTGTATACCTACTATAGAATGTTGGAATACTTGTCTCTCAGCATCTACACAAACATGTTGTATACCTACTATAGAATGTTGGAACACTTGTCTCTCAGCATCCACACAAACATGTTGTATACCTACTATAGAATGTTGGAACACTTGTCTCTCAGCATCTACACAAACATGTTGTATACCTACTATAGAATGTTGGAACACTTGTCTCTCAGCATCTACACAAACATGTTGTATACCTACTATAGAATGTTGGAACACTTGTCTCTCAGCATCTACACAAACATGTTGTGTACCTACTATAGAATGTTGAAATACTTGTCTCTCAGCATCTACACAAACATGTTGTATACCTACTATAGAATGTTGGAATACTTGTCTCTCAGCATCCACACAAACATGTTGTATACCTACTATAGAATGTTGAAATACTTGTCTCTCAGCATCTACACAGACATGTTGTATACCTACTATAGAATGTTGGAACATTTGTCTCTCAGCATCCACACAAGCATGTTGTATACCTACTATAGAATGTTGAAATACTTGTCTCTCAGCATCTACACAGACATGTTGTATACCTACTATAGAATGTTGAAATACTTGTCTCTCAGCATCTACACAAACATGTTGTATACCTACTATAGAATGTTGGAATACTTGTCTCTCAGCATCCACACAAACATGTTGTATACCTACTATAGAATGTTGAAATACTTGTCTCTCAGCATCTACACAGACATGTTGTATACCTACTATAGAATGTTGAAATACTTGTCTCTCAGCATCTACACAAACATGTTGTATACCTACTATAGAATGTTGGAACATTTGTCTCTCAGCATCCACACAAGCATGTTGTATACCTACTATAGAATGTTGGAACACTTGTCTCTCAGCATCCACACAAACATGTTGTATACCTACTATAGAATGTTGAAATACTTGTCTCTCAGCATCTACACAAACATGTTGTATACCTACTATAGAATGTTGGAATACTTGTCTCTCAGCATCTACACAAACATGTTGTATACCTACTATAGAATGTTGGAACACTTGTCTCTCAGCATCCACACAAACATGTTGTATACCTACTATAGAATGTTGGAACACTTGTCTCTCAGCATCTACACAAACATGTTGTATACCTACTATAGAATGTTGGAACACTTGTCTCTCAGCATCTACACAAACATGTTGTATACCTACTATAGAATGTTGGAACACTTGTCTCTCAGCATCTACACAAACATGTTGTGTACCTACTATAGAATGTTGAAATACTTGTCTCTCAGCATCTACACAAACATGTTGTATACCTACTATAGAATGTTGGAATACTTGTCTCTCAGCATCCACACAAACATGTTGTATACCTACTATAGAATGTTGAAATACTTGTCTCTCAGCATCTACACAGACATGTTGTATACCTACTATAGAATGTTGAAATACTTGTCTCTCAGCATCTACACAAACATGTTGTATACCTACTATAGAATGTTGGAACATTTGTCTCTCAGCATCCACACAAGCATGTTGTATACCTACTATAGAATGTTGGAATACTTGTCTCTCAGCATCTACACAGACATGTTGTATACCTACTATAGAATGTTGGAACACTTGTCTCTCAGCATCTACACAAACATGTTGTATACCTACTATAGAATGTTGAAATACTTGTCTCTCAGCATCTACACAAACATGTTGTATACCTACTATAGAATGTTGGAACACTTGTCTCTCAGCATCTACACAAACATGTTGTATACCTACTATAGAATGTTGGAACACTTGTCTCTCAGCATCCACACAAACATGTTGTATACCTACTATAGAATGTTGGAATACTTGTCTCTCAGCATCTACACAAACATGTTGTATACCTACTATAGAATGTTGGAACACTTGTCTCTCAGCATCTACACAAACATGTTGTATACCTACTATAGAATGTTGGAACACTTGTCTCTCAGCATCTACACAAACATGTTGTATACCTACTATAGAATGTTGGAACACTTGTCTCTCAGCATCTACACAAACATGTTGTATACCTACTATAGAATGTTGGAACACTTGTCTCTCAGCATCTACACAAACATGTTGTATACCTACTATAGAATGTTGAAATACTTGTCTCTCAGCATCTACACAGACATGTTGTATACCTACTATAGAATGTTGAAATACTTGTCTCTCAGCATCTACACAAACATGTTGTATACCTACTATAGAATGTTGGAACATTTGTCTCTCAGCATCCACACAAGCATGTTGTATACCTACTATAGAATGTTGGAACACTTGTCTCTCAGCATCCACACAAACATGTTGTATACCTACTATAGAATGTTGGAATACTTGTCTCTCAGCATCTACACAAACATGTTGTATACCTACTATAGAATGTTGGAATACTTGTCTCTCAGCATCTACACAAACATGTTGTATACCTACTATAGAATGTTGGAACACTTGTCTCTCAGCATCTACACAAACATGTTGTATACCTACTATAGAATGTTGGAACACTTGTCTCTCAGCATCTACACAAACATGTTGTATACCTACTATAGAATGTTGGAACACTTGTCTCTCAGCATCTACACAAACATGTTGTATACCTACTATAGAATGTTGGAACACTTGTCTCTCAGCATCTACACAAACATGTTGTATACCTACTATAGAATGTTGAAATACTTGTCTCTCAGCATCTACACAGACATGTTGTATACCTACTATAGAATGTTGAAATACTTGTCTCTCAGCATCTACACAAACATGTTGTATACCTACTATAGAATGTTGGAACATTTGTCTCTCAGCATCCACACAAGCATGTTGTATACCTACTATAGAATGTTGGAACACTTGTCTCTCAGCATCCACACAAACATGTTGTATACCTACTATAGAATGTTGGAACACTTGTCTCTCAGCATCTACACAAACATGTTGTATACCTACTATAGAATGTTGGAACACTTGTCTCTCAGCATCTACACAAACATGTTGTATACCTACTATAGAATGTTGGAACACTTGTCTCTCAGCATCTACACAAACATGTTGTATACCTACTATAGAATGTTGGAACACTTGTCTCTCAGCATCTACACAAACATGTTGTATACCTACTATAGAATGTTGAAATACTTGTCTCTCAGCATCTACACAGACATGTTGTATACCTACTATAGAATGTTGAAATACTTGTCTCTCAGCATCTACACAAACATGTTGTATACCTACTATAGAATGTTGGAACATTTGTCTCTCAGCATCCACACAAGCATGTTGTATACCTACTATAGAATGTTGGAACACTTGTCTCTCAGCATCCACACAAACATGTTGTATACCTACTATAGAATGTTGAAATACTTGTCTCTCAGCATCTACACAAACATGTTGTATACCTACTATAGAATGTTGGAACACTTGTCTCTCAGCATCTACACAAACATGTTGTATACCTACTATAGAATGTTGGAACACTTGTCTCTCAGCATCCACACAAACATGTTGTATACCTACTATAGAATGTTGGAATACTTGTCTCTCAGCATCTACACAAACATGTTGTATACCTACTATAGAATGTTGGAACACTTGTCTCTCAGCATCTACACAAACATGTTGTATACCTACTATAGAATGTTGGAACACTTGTCTCTCAGCATCTACACAAACATGTTGTATACCTACTATAGAATGTTGGAACACTTGTCTCTCAGCATCTACACAAACATGTTGTATACCTACTATAGAATGTTGGAACACTTGTCTCTCAGCATCCACACAAGCATGTTGTATACCTACTATAGAATGTTGGAACACTTGTCTCTCAGCATCTACACAAACATGTTGTATACCTACTATAGAATGTTGGAACACTTGTCTCTCAGCATCTACACAAACATGTTGTATACCTACTATAGAATGTTGGAACACTTGTCTCTCAGCATCCACACATACATGTTGTATACCTACTATAGAATGTTGGAATACTTGTCTCTCAGCATCTACACAAGCATGTTATATACCTACTATAGAATGTTGGAATACTTGTCTCTCAGCATCCACACAAACATGTTGTATACCTACTATAGAATGTTGGAAATACTTGTCTCTCAGCATCCACACAAACATGTTGTATACCTACTATAGAATGTTGGAATACTTGTCTCTCAGCATCTACACAAACATGTTTTATACCTACTATAGAATGTTGGAAATACTTGTCTCTCAGCATCTACACAAACATGTTGTATACCTACTATAGAATATTGGAACACCTGTATCTGGACATCTACACAAAATATTTAAGACATCCTATAGAATGTTCGAACACTTGTCTCTCAGCATTCATACAAACATTTTGTATACGTACTAAAGAATGTTGAACACCTGTCTCTGGGCATTTACACAACCTTTCAGACGTACTATAGAATGTTCGAATACTTGTCTCTCAGCATCTACACAACGTATTTTGGACGGACTATAGAATGTTGGAACACTTGTCTTTCAGCATCGACAAAACATATGTTGTATACCTACTATAGAATGTTGAACACCTGTCTCTAGGCATTTACACATATTTCAGACGTACTATAAAATGTTCGAATACTTGTCTTTCAGCATTCACACAAACATATTTTACAAGTACTAAAGAATGTTGGAACACTTGTCTCTCAGCATCTACACAACATATTTCGGACGTACTGCAGAATGTTGGAACACCTGTCTCTGAGCATTCATGCGAACATATTTTGGACTTACGATAGAATGTTGGAACACTTATCTCAGCATCTACACAACATATGGTGAACTTACTATAAAGAGTTAGAATACTTATCTCTCAGCATTCACACAAACATGTTTTATATATACCATAGAACGTTGGAACACTTGTCTCTGGGCATCTACACAACATATTTCAGACATACTATAGAATGTTGAATACTTGTCTCAGCATTCACACAAACATGTACTATAGAATGTTGAACACCTGTCTCTGGGCATGTACACAACATATTTTGGACGCGCTGTAGAATGTTGGAACACTTGTCTCTCAGCATTCACACAACATATTTCAGACGTACTGCAGAATGTTGGAACACTTGTCTCTGAGCATTCAGACAAACATATTTTGAACGAACTAGAGAATGTTGGAACAATTCTCCCTCAGCATTCACACAAACATATTGTATACGTACTATAGGATGTTTTAACACTTGTCTCTCAGCATCTACAAAACATATTTCGGACATACTTCAGAATGTTGGAAACATCTGAGAATTCATACAAACATATTTTGGACGTACTAGAGAATGTTGGAACACATGTCTCAGCATTCACACAAACATGTGTACGTACTATAGAATGTTGAACACCTGTCTCTGAGCATTCATACAAACGTATTGGATATGTACTATAGAATGTTAGAATACCTGTCTCTTAGCATTCACACAAACATGTTTTATAGGTATTAGAGAATGTTGGAACACGTCTCAGATTTTACACAACATATTTCAGACTAACGATAAAATGTTCTAATACTTGTCTCTCAGCATTAACACAACCATGTAGTATACCTACTATAGAATGTTGGACACCTGTCTCTAGGAATTTACATAACACATTTCAGACGTACTATAGAATGTTCGAATACTTGTCTCAAAGTGTCAAGCTTTTCAGGTTTTTTCGCAGCTTTGCCCAAACTCGAAAGTGCCAGTTGGTGGAAACCAAGGGACAACTCAGTCCTCTTTCCTTGTCATTTATTGGTGTTTGATTTGAAGCAATCAAATAAACTGGGTTATCGGTGTAAATGAATGGATGAACAGAACGAATAGTCAAATAGTCGGTAGTTAAGTAGTAGAATAGTTGAATTGTAGAATAGCCGATTAAATGAAGACTTGAATAATTGGATAATAAAATAGTGGAATAGTTGAATAATTGGATAGTCGATTAGGTTGATAACCTTAATCAAACAGAAAAAAGAACACAGTGTTTCTTACAAATCTAAATACATGCTTTGCTTTTCTTTGAAATCAATCCAACCAAAATTAATTTCCACTGATAAGAATAAACTTGAACATTTCCAATAATATGATTGAAATTAAATTTAAACAATCCAAGAATAAACTTAAACATCACTGATAACCTTAGAAATGTACTTTCAATCAACTTAAACAATTTGTAAACATCAGTGAAATTATCTTCTTTAAACATTCCCCTCAGTCCAAACAAGCAAACAAGCTCTTCTTACCTTTGCTTTTCTCACCAGTTGAGTCTTCAGAGTCCACACAGGAGCTGTCTTCCTTCCTCTTAGCAGCATGTCAAAAATGGCTGACTGACTGAAGCTCAAACATTTGGAGCATGTGCTCTGAGCAGGTGAACAGGTGAACTCAATCAAGCCAATCTGTTGGAAACAGGTGGAGATGTTCAGCTCTCAGCTCTCACTGTTGCCCCTTCAGGCCTGGAGTGTGCTCTGCAACTCAGTGCTGTTTGTGCTGCTCTGTATTTGACTTGAAACTCAGCATTCACACAAACATGTTTTACATGTACTATAGAATGTTGGAACACTTGTCACTCAGCATCTACACAACATATTTCAGACGTCCTGCAGAATGTTGGAACACCTGTCTCTTAGCATTCATAAAAACCTATTTTGGACGAACTAGAGCAGTGTTTTTCAACCTTTTTTGAGCCAAGGCACATTTTTTGCGTTGAAAAACTCCAGAGACACACCACCAGCAGACATCATTAAAAAAACGACACTCAGTTGACGGTAAAAATCCGTTATCTCAAAGTAGGTGTACTGTCACCACCTGTCACGTCACCCCCTGACTAATTTGGGGTTTATTGATCCTATTTTAATGGCTTTTTCTCTTTTTTTGGTATTTTCCTGTATCAGTTTCATGTCTTCCTTTGAGCAATATTTCCTGTGTCTACTTTGTTGAAGCAATCAAGATGATTTTAGTTGTTTTTATGCTTCTTTGCGAGGAGGACATTGTTGATTGTCATGTTATGTTTGTGGACGCCGTCTTTGCTCCACAGTAAGTCTTTGCTGTCGTCCAGCATTCTGTTTTTGTTTACTTTGTAGCCAGTTCAGTTTTAGTTTTGTTCCGCATAGCTTTCCCTAAGCTTCAATTACTTTTCTTAGGGGCACTCACCGTAGGTTTATTTTTGGTTTAAGCATAAGCCACAATTTTACCTGCACCCTGCCTCCCGCTGTTTCCAACATCTACAAAGCAATTAGCACCAGCTGCCACTTGCTGATATGGAAGAGTATTACATGGTTACTCTGCCGAGCTCTTGAAAAGCACCGACACTCAACAACAACACATAATTTGAAGACTATAATTACTGGTTTGCAAAAAATATTTTTAACACAAATGGGTAAAATTAGATAATCTCCCACGGCACACCAGACTGTATCTCACGGCACACTAGTGGCGTGGCACAGTGGTTGAAAAACACTGAACTAGAGAATGTTTGAACAATTGTCCCTCAGCATTCACACGACATATTTCAGACGTACTATAGAATGTTCGAATACTTGTCTCTCAGCATTCACACAAAAAATGTTTATATGTACTATAGAATGTTGAACACCTGTCTCTGGGAATCTACACAACATATTTCAAACATACTTCAGATTATTCGAATACTTGTCTCTCAGCATTCACACAAACATATTGTATACGTACTATAGACTGTTTTAATACTTGTCTCTCAGCATTCACGCAACATATTTCAGACGTTCTTCAGAATGTTGGAACACCTGGCTCTGAGCATTCATACAAACATATTTTGAACGAACTAGAGAATGTTGGAACACTTGTTCCTCAGCATTCACACAAACATATTTTGGACTTACTATAGAATGTTGGAAAACTTGTCTCTTAACATTCCCACAAACATGTTTTGTAAGTAATATAAAATGTTGGGACAACTGTCTCTGGGCATCTACACTAAATATTTCAGACATACTATAGAATGTTCGAATACTTGTCTCTCAGCATCTACACAAACATGTTGTATACCTACTATAGAATGTTCGAATACTTGTCTCTCGGCATTCACACAAACATGTTGTATACCTACTATAGAATGTTGAACACCTGTCTTTGGGCATTTACACAACATATTTCAGACGTACTATAGAATGTTGGAACACTTGTCTCTCAGCATCTACACAACTTATTTCAGACGTACTTCAGAATGTTGGAACACTTGTCTCTCAGCATTCACACAAACATGTTTTATAAGTACTATAAAATGTTGGGACACCTGTCTCTAGGCATCTACACTCAACATTTCAGACATACATGTTCGAATACTTGTCTCTCAGCATTCACACAAACATATTGTATAAATACTATAGGATGATTTAACACTTGTCTCTCAGCATCTACACAACATATTTCAGACGTTCTTCAGAATGTTGGAACACCTGTCTCTGAGCATTCATACAAACATATTTTGAACGAACTAGAGAATGTTGGAACACTTGTCTCTCAGCAGTCACACAAACATATTTCGTACTTACGATAGAATGTTGGAACACTTGTTTCTCAGCATCGATACAGCATATGTTGGACTTAGTATAGAATGTTGGAACACTTGTCTCTTAACATTCCTACAAACATGTTTTATAAGTACTATAAAATGTTGGGACACCTGTCTCTGGGCATTTACACAACATATTTCAGACGTACTATAGAATGTTGGAACACTTGTCTCTCAGCATCTACACAACATATTTCAGACGTTCTTCAGAATGTTGGAACACCTGTCTCTGAGCATTCATACAAACATATTTTGAACGAACTAGAGAATGTTGGAACACTTGTCCCTCAGCATTCACACAAAAATATTTTGGACTTACGATAGAATGTTGGAACACTTGTTTCTCAGCATTCACACACACATATGTTGGACTTACTATTGAATGTTGGAACACTTGTCTCTTAACATTCCCACAAACATGTTTTATAAGTACTATAAAATGTTGGGACATCTGTCTCTGGGCATCTACACTCAATATTTCAGACATACTATAGAATGTTCGAATACTTGTCTCTCAGTATTCACACAAACATATTGTATAAATACTATAGAATGTTGGAACACTTGTCTCTCAGCATCTACACAACATATTTCAGACGTTCTTCAGAATGTTGGAACACCTGTCTCTGAGCATTCATACAAACATATTTTGAACGAACTAGAGAATGTTGGAACACTTGTCCCTCAGCATTCACACAAAAATATTTTGGACTTACGATAGAATGTTGGAACACTTGTTTCTCAGCATTCACACACACATATGTTGGACTTACTATTGAATGTTGGAACACTTGTCTCTTAACATTCCCACAAACATGTTTTATAAGTACTATAAAATGTTGGGACATCTGTCTCTGGGCATCTACACTCAATATTTCAGACATACTATAGAATGTTCGAATACTTGTCTCTCAGTATTCACACAAACATATTGTATAAATACTATAGGATGTTTGAACACTTGTCTCTCAGCATCTACACAACATATTTCAGACGTTCTTCAGAATGTTGGAACACCTGTCTCTGAGCATTCATACCAACATATTTTGAACGAACAAGAGAATGTTGGGACACTTGTCTCTGGGCATCTACACTAAATATTTCAGACATACTATAGAATGTTCGAATACTTGTTTCTCGGCATTCACACAAACATGTTGTATACCTACTATAGAATGTTGAACACCTGTCTTTGGGCATTTACACAACATATTTCAGACGTACTATAGAATGTTTGAACACTTGTCTCTCAGCATCTACACAAACATATTTCAGACGTTCTTCAGAATGTTGGAACACCTGTCTCTGAGCATTCATACAAACACATTTTGAACGAACTAGAGAATGTTGGAACACTTGTCTCTCAGCGTTCACACAAACATATGTTGGACTTACTATAGAATGTTGGAACACTTGTCTCTTAACATTCCCACAAACAGGTTTTATAATTACTATAAAATGTTGGGACACCTGTCTCTGGGCATCTACACTAAATATTTCAGACATTCTATAGAATGTTCGAGTACTTGTCTCTCAGCATTCACACAAACATGTTGTATACCTACTATAGAGTGTTGAACACCTGTCTTTGGGCATTTACACAACATATTGCAGACGTACTATAGAATGTTTGAACATTTGTCTCTCGGTATTCACACAAACATATTGTATAAATACTATAGGATGTTATAACACTTGTCTCTTAGCATCTACACAACATATTTCAGACGTTCTTCAGAATGTTGGAACACCTGTCTCTGAGCATTCATACAAACATATTTTGAACGAACTAGAGAATGTTGGAACACTTGTCCCTCAGCATTCACACAAACATGTTTAATATGTACTATAGAATGTTGGAACACCTGTCTCTGGGCATCTACACTAAACATTTCAGACGTACTATAGAATGTTCCAACACTTGTCTCTCAGCATCTACACAACATATTTCAGACGTTCTTCAGAATGTTGGAACACCTGTCTCTGAGCATTCATACAAACATATTTTGGACTTACGATAGAATGTTGGAACAGTTTGTCTCTCAGCATGGACACAACGTATGTTGGACTTACTATAGAATGTTGGAAAACGTGTCTCTTAACATTCCCACAAACATGTTTTGTGTGTACTATAAAATGTTGGAACACCTGTCTCTGGGCATCTACACTAAATATTTCAGACATACTATAGAATGTTCGAATACTTGTCTCTCAGTATTCACACAAACATATTGTATAAATACTATAGGATGTTTGAACACTTGTCTCTCAGCATCTACACAACATATTTCAGACGTTCTTCAGAATGTTGGAACACCTGTCTCTGAGCATTCATACCAACATATTTTGAACGAACAAGAGAATGTTGGGACACTTGTCTCTGGGCATCTACACTAAATATTTCAGACATACTATAGAATGTTCGAATACTTGTTTCTCGGCATTCACACAAACATGTTGTATACCTACTATAGAATGTTGAACACCTGTCTTTGGGCATTTACACAACATATTTCAGACGTACTATAGAATGTTTGAACACTTGTCTCTCAGCATCTACACAAACATATTTCAGACGTTCTTCAGAATGTTGGAACACCTGTCTCTGAGCATTCATACAAACACATTTTGAACGAACTAGAGAATGTTGGAACACTTGTCTCTCAGCATTCACACAAACATATGTTGGACTTACTATAGAATGTTGGAACACTTGTCTCTTAACATTCCCACAAACAGGTTTTATAATTACTATAAAATGTTGGGACACCTGTCTCTGGGCATCTACACTAAATATTTCAGACATTCTATAGAATGTTCGAGTACTTGTCTCTCAGCATTCACACAAACATGTTGTATACCTACTATAGAGTGTTGAACACCTGTCTTTGGGCATTTACACTAAATATTTCAGACATACTATAGAATGTTGGAATACTTGTCTCTCAGCATTCACACAACATATTTCAGACGTTCTTCAGAATGTTGGAACACCTGTCTCTGAGCATTCATACAAACATAATTTGAACGAACTAGAGAATGTTGGAACACTTGTCCCTCAGCAGTCACACAAACATATGTTGGACTTACTATAGAATGTTGGAACACTTGTCTCTTAACATTCCCACAAACATGTTTTATAAGTACTATAAAATGTTGGGACACCTGTCTCTGGGCATCTACACTCAATATTTCAGACATACTATAGAATGTTCGAATACTTGTCCCTCAGCATTCACACAAACATGTTGTATACCTACTATAGAATGTTGAAAACACTTGTCCCTCAGCATTCACACAAACATGTTGTATACCTACTATAGAATGTTGAAAACACTTGTCCCTCAGCATTCACACAAACATGTTGTATACCTACTATAGAATGTTGAAAACACTTGTCCCTCAGCATTCACACAAACATGTTGTATACCTACTATAGAATGTTGAACACCTGTCTTTGGGCATTTACACAACATATTGCAGACTTACTATAGAATGTTTGAACATTTGTCTCTCAGTATTCACACAAACATATTGTATAAATACTGTAGGATGTTTGAACACTTGTCTCTCAGCATCTACACAACATATTTCAGACATTCTTCAGAATGTTGGAACACCTGTCTCTGGGCATCTACACTAAACATTTCAGACGTACTATAGAATGTTCCAACACTTGTCTCTCAGCATCTAAACAACTTATTTCAGACGTACTTCAGAATGTTGGAACACCTGTCTCTGAGCATTCATACAAACATATTTTGAACGAACTACAGAATGTTGGAACACTTGTCTCTCAGCATCCACACAAACATGTTTTGGACTTACGATAGAATGTTGGAACACTTGTTTCTCAGAATTCACACACACATATGTTGGACTTACTATTGAATGTTGGAACACTTGTCTCTTAACATTCACACAAACATGTTTTATAAGTACTATAAAATGTTGGGACATCTGTCTCTAGGCATCTACACTCAATATTTCAGACATACTATAGAATGTTCGAATACTTGTCTCTCAGCATTCACACAAACATATTGTATAAATACTATAGGATGTTTGAACACTTGTCTCTCAGCATCTACACAACATATTTCAGACGTTCTTCAGAATGTTGGAACACCTGTCTCTAAGCATTCATACAAACATATTTTGAACGAACTAGAGAATGTTGGAACACTTGTCCCTCGGCAGTCACACAAACATATGTTGGACTTACTATAGAATGTTGGAACACTTGTCTCTTAACATTCCCACAAACATGTTTTGTGTGTACTATAAAATGTTGGGACACCTGTCTCTGGGCATCTACACTAAATATTTCAGACGTACTATAGGATGTTTGAACACTTGTCTCTCAGCATTCACACAACATATTTCAGACGTTCTTCAGAATGTTGGAACACCTGTCTCTGAGCATTCATACAAACATATTTTGAACGAACTAGAGAATGTTGGAACACTTGTCCCTCAGCAGTCACACAAACATATTTTGGACTTACAATAGAATGTTGGAACACTTGTCTCTCAGCATTCACACAAAAATGTTTTACACATATTATAGAATGTTGAACACCTGTCTCTGGGCATCAACAATAAATATTTCAGACGTACTTTAGAATGTTCGAATATTTGTCTCTCAGCATTCACACAAACATGTTTTACACGTACTATAGAATGTTTTAACACTTGTCTCTCAGCATCTACACAACGTATTTCGGACGTGCTTTAGAATGTTGGAACACTTGTCTCTAAGCATTCACACAAACATATTTTGGACGTACTAGAGAATGTTAGAACACTTGTCTCTCAGCATTCACACAAACATGTTGTATATGTACTATAGAATGTTGAACACCTGTCTCTGGGCATCTACACAAAATATTTCAGACGTACTATAGAATGTTGAACACTTGTCTCAGCATTCACACAAACATGTTTAGGACGTGCTATAGAATGTTGGAACACTTGTCTCTCAGCATTCACACAAACATGTTTTATATGTACTATAGAATGTTGAACACCTGTCTCTGGGCATCTACACTAAATATTTCAGACATACTATAGAATGTTGGAACACTTGTCTCAGCATTCACACAAACATGTTTAGGACGTGCTATAGAATGTTGGAACACTTGTCCCTCAGCATTTACATGAGGAAACCATCCAAGAGTCTTTCAGTCTCACATTGTGGATGTTTGAATGCTTGCCACAATGCTTAACACATTTTGGGCATGCAGTAATGAAACATTTTGGGATATTTTTCTCCAGGCATTGACATAAAAAAAACATCCAACAGACCCCCAGCCTTACATACAATACATTGCAGCCGTTTCATCAGCATTTACACTCGCGGTACAGATTTTGGACTTGCAAATACAAACGCGTGTTTGCATGCTTGTTGTTAAAATGTACGCTACATATATCTGGATATACTATAGTATGTTTGTCTTTCAACATTTACACAATATATATATTCGGATATACTATAGTATGTTTGTCTTTCAACACTTACACAAAGAACCATGCATCAGTCTTTCAACCATCACACAACATATTGTGGACGGACTTAAAGGGGAACATTATCACAATTTCAAAAGAGTTAAAAACAATAAAAATCAGTTCCCAGTGACTTGTTGTATTTTTTAAATTTTTTTTCAAAATTTTACTGGTCTCGGAATATCCCTAAAAAAAGCTTTAAAGTGCTTGATTTTCGCTCTCTGCGAAGACACTGGCCATTTCCCTGTGACGTCACACAGTGCTGCCAATGTAAACAAACAATGGGAATACCACAGCAAGATATAGTGTCATTAGCTCGGATTCAAACTCGGATTTAAGCGACTTAAGCGATTCAACAGATTACACATGTATTGAAACAGATGGTTGGAGTATGAAAGTATTGAAGAAGAAACTGAAGCTATTGAGCGAATAGCTATTGACGCTATTCATAGCCATAGCATGGCCGAATAGCTGCGTTAGCATCGCCGGTAAAATGTGCGGACCAAACGATCAGGACTTTGGAATCTTGTGACACTGGAGCAACTGAAATCAGTCGATTGGTAAGTGTTTGTTTCGCATTAAATGTGGGTGGGAGGAAACGTAATATAGTTGCAAATGCATCTACAGGTTATCCATACATCTCTGTGCCATGTCTGCTTTAGCACCGCCGGTAAATAGCATGTTAGCATCGATTAGCGTAGCATGTTAGCATCGATAAGCTGGCAGTTAATATCAACAAAACTCACCTTTGTGATTTTGTTGACTTTATCGTTGCAAATGCATCTGCAGGTTATCCATACATCTCTGTGCCATGTCTGCCATCGCCGGTCAAATGTGGAGACACTCTGGCACATTCAATGGGGGTCTGGCGGCAGACACTTTGGCATCTTGGGGCCAGTGGTGCAACTTGAATCCCTCCCTGTTAGTGTTGTTACACCCTCCGACAACACACCGACGAGGCATGATGTCTCCAAGGTTCCAAAAAATAGTCAAAAAAAAGAAAATACCAGAGCTGAGACCCAATGTTTACAATGTGTTGAAAATTAAAATGGCGGCTGTATTACCTCGGAGACGTCGCATTCTGACGTCATCGCCTCCAGAGCGATAAACAGAAAGGTGTTTAATTCGCCAAAATTCACCCATTTAGAGTTCGGAAATCGGTTAAAAAAATATATGGTCTTTTTTCTGCACCATCAAGGTATATATTGACGCTTACATAGGTCTGCTGATAATGTTCCCCTTTAAGAATGTTGGAACACTTGTCTTGAAACATTTACACAAGGAATCTGTCCAATGTTCTCTCAGAATTTACACAAAATATTTTGTAAGTCGAACCTCGGATTCAGGAGGAACAGTGTGGTTTTCGTCCTGGTCGTGGAACTGTGGACCAGCTCTATACTCTCGGCAGGGTTCTTGAGGGTGCATGGGAGTTTGCCCAACCAGTCTACATGTGCTTTGTGGACTTGGAGAAGGCATTGGACCGTGTCCCTCGGGAAGTCCTGTGGGGAGTGCTCAGAGAGTATGGGGTATCGGACTGTCTGATTGTGGCAGTCCGCTCCCTGTATGATCAGTGTCAGAGCTTGGTCCGCATTGCCGGCAGTAAGTCGGACACGTTTCCAGTGAGGGTTGGACTCCGCCAAGGCTGTCCTTTGTCACCGATTCTGTTCATAACTTTTATGGACGGAATTTCTAGGCGCAGTCAAGGCATTTAGGGGTTCCGGTTTGGTGACCGCAGGATTAGGTCTCTGCTTTTTGCAGATGATGTGGTCCTGAGGGCTTCATCTGACCGGGATCTTCAGCTCTCGCTGGATCGGTTCGCAGCCGAGTGTGAAGCGACCGGAATGAGAATCAGCACCTCCAAATCCGAGTCCATGGTTCTCTCCCGGAAAAGGGTGGAATGCCATCTCCGGGTTGGGGAGGAGACCCTGCCCCAAGTGGAGGAGTTCAAGTACCTAGGAGTCTTGTTCACGAGTGGGGGAAGAGTGGATGGTGAGATCGACAGGCGGATCGGTGCGGCGTCTTCAGTAATGCGGATGTTGTACCGACCCGTTGTGGTGAAGAAGGAGCTGAGCCGGAAGGCAAAGTTCTCAATTTACCGGTTGATCTACATTCCCATCCTCACCTATGGTCATGAGCTTTGGGTCATGACCGAAAGGATAGGCCGAAAGGAGTTGGCTCTCCCTTAGAGATAGGGTGAGAAGCTCTGCCATCCGGGAGGAACTCAAAGTAAAGCCGCTGCTCCTTCACATCGAGAGGAGCCAGATGAGGTGGTTCGGGCATCTGGTCAGGATGCCACCCGAACGCCTCCCTAGGGAGGTGTTTAGGGCACGTCCAACCGGTAGGAGGCCACGGGGAAGACCCAGGACACGTTGGGAAGACTATGTATCCCGGCTGGCCTGGGAACGCCTCTGGATCCCCCGGGAAGAGCTGGACGAAGTGGCTGGGGAGAGGGAAGTCTGGGTTTCCCTGCTTAGGCTGCTGCCCCCGCGACCCGACCTCGGATAAGCGGAAGAAGATGGATGGATGGATGGATTTTGTAAGTACAATAGCACATTTTAATGCCTGTTTCTCTGCATCTATAGAACATACTTATGGACATTAAGTACCAAAGCATGTTTGAATGTTTGTCTCTCAACATCTACTCTGCCTTTTAGTACAACTACCATATTTAATGTACTACGACATGCTTGTCTTTCAGCATTTGCATCAAACATCCCAGGAGTCTCACAGCATCTTATGGATGTTTTAATGCTTATGTCTCAGGACAGACAGCACTAAAGCATGATTGAATGCTTGTCTCAGAACCTACATTGCAAATTTAAGATGGTATAGCATGCTTTTTTTCTCAGCATTTACACAAAACATGTTTGACTTGTAATAAATAGCACATTTTAATGCTGGTTTCTCAGCACCTTTGTGTATTATTTTCGGGTCTCCCCATGTCTAGCATTAAAAGATTACAGTTGGTACAAAATGCGGCTGCTAGACTTTTGACAAGAACAAGAAAGTTTGATCATATTACGCCTGTACTGTATTTCCTTTTATATACGTACAGGACTGTCTCAATTTGAATATTGTGATAAAGTCCTTTATTTTCTGTAATGCAACTAAAAACATGAACATGTCATACATTCTGGATTCATTACACATCAACTGAAATATTGCAAGCCTTTTATTATTTTAATATTGCTGATTGTGGCATACAGCTTAGGAAAACCCAAAAATCCTATCTCAAAAAATTTGAATATTTCCTCAGACCAAGTAAAAAAAAAAAGATTTAAAACAGCAAAACAAAATCAAACATTTGAAAATGTCAATTAATGCACTCAGTACTTGGTTGGGAATCCTTTTGCACGGATCACTGCATCAATGCGGCGTGGCATGGAGGCAATCGGCCTGTGACATTGCTGAGGTGTTATGGATGCCCAGGATGCTTCAATAGCAGCCTTCAGCTCATTTGCATTATTGGGTCTGGTGTCTTTCAGCTTCTTCTTCACAATAACCCACAAATTTTCAATGGGGTTTAGGTCAGGAGAGTTGGCAGGCCAGGCCGGGCTTCACGGTGGCAGAGGGGTTAGTGCGTCTGCCTCACAATACGAAGTTCCTGCAGTCCTGGGTTCAAATCCAGGCTCGGGATCTTTCTGTGTGGAGTTTGCATGTTCTCCCCGTGAATGCGTGGGTTCCCTCCGGGTACTCCGGCTTCCTCCCACTTCCAAAGACATGCACCTGGGGATAGGTTGATTGGCAACACTAAATTGGCCCTAGTGTGTGAATGTGAGTGTGAATGTTGTCTGTCTATCTGTGTTGGCCCTGCGATGAGGTGGCGACTTGTCCAGGGTGTACCCTGCCTTCCGCCCGATTGTAGCTGAGATAGGCGCCAGTGCCCCTCGCAACCCCGAAAGGGAATAAGCGGTAGAAAATGGATGGATGGAGTTGGCAGGCCAATGGAGGACAGTAATGCCAAGGTGAGTACACCAGTTACTGCTGGTTTCGGCACTTTGGACAGGTGCCAGATCATGCTGGACAATTATATCATCATCTCCATAGAGCTTTACAACAGATATAAGCATGTACACAGCTGCATTGACTCTGGACTTGATGACACAGAGTGGACTAAAACCAGCAGCTGACATGGCTCCCCAAACCATTGCTGACTGAGGGAACTTCCGTTGTCTAGAGTTCAGGAGTGGCTTGACCATGGGCATACGGCTATTGGAGCTGTATCTGTTGTAAAGCTCTTTCAGTTGATGTGTAATGAATCCAGAATGTATGACATTTTCATGTTTTTAGTTGCATTACGGAAAATAAAGGACTTTATCATAATATTCTAATTTTCTGAGACAGTCCTGTATATACATATATACATACATATATACCTATACTGTATATACCTTTATATACATATATACATACATATATACCTATACTGTATATACCTTTATATACATATATACATACATATATACCTATACTGTATATACCTTTATATACATATATACATACATATATACCTATACTGTATATACCTTTATATACATATATACATACATATATACCTATACTGGCTCACCTGCACTGGCTTCCTGTGCACTTAAGATGTGACTTTAAGGTTTTACTACTTACGTATAAAATACTACACAGTCTAGCTCCATCCTATCTTGCCGATTGTATTGTACCATATGTCCCGGCAAGACATCTGCCTTCAAAAAACTCCGGCTTATTAGTGATTCCCAGAGCCCAAAAAAAGTCCGCGGGCTATAGAGCGTTTTCATTTCGGGCTCCAGTACTCTGGAATGCCCTCCCGGTAACAGTTCGAGATGCTACCTCAGTAGAAGCATTTAAGTGCTATCTTAAAACTCATTTGTATACTATAACCTTTACATAGACCCCCTTTTTAGACCAGTTGATCTGCCGTTTTTTTCTGCTCTGCCCCCCTCTCTTTCGTGGACAGGGGGATGAAGCGCTGGCTGTCCAGGGTCAGGACACAGGGTGGACCACTCGTCTGTGCATCGGTTGGGGACGTCACCTGCCTCTGCTCGGGAAGGTCTCCTGCTGGCCCCGCTATGGACTGGACTCTCACTATAACGTTGGTTCCACTATGGACTAGACTCTGGGCTAGATCCATTCGACGTCCATTGCACCGGTCATCCAGTGGTCCCACATCTGCGTTCCCCTCAAAGGTTTCTCATTGTTATCACATTGGGTTGAATTTTTCCTTGCCCTGATGTGGGATCTGAGCCGAGGATGTCGTTGTGGTTAGTGCAGCCTTTTGAGACACTCGTGATTTAGGACTATATAAGTAAACTTTGATTGACCTTTACAACATATTTTGGACTAATAAAGCAAGTTTAAATGTTTGTTTCTCAGCACTTACACTACCCACAGCATGAAGCATCATTTCCGTATTTAGGATGTACGACAGTATGAGTTTTTTTGCAGGATTCACATCAAACATCCCAGACGTCTACAGTATTTACACCAAACATTTTGGTCATTTGATACTTGTTTCTCGGCATTCTCACTACACATTTTGGATTTACAAGACTTGCATTACATATTCAAAATGCTATATGATGATTGTGTTTCCATATTTACACAAAAATATCCAACAGTATCTCAGCATGGATACAAAACACTGTGGATGTGCGTACATAGAATATTTTAATGTTTGTCTGTCGGCGTTTACACAATAAAAGCATCCTGAAAACTATGTCAGTCGAGTTTTGACTCCAAATAGGAGATTAAGTGTTTGTCCGTCAGAATTAGGGGTGCAATCGACATCCGAATCGCTGTTCTTATTTATCTGGATGTCAGGATCCGCTACTTGGATCATGTCATGTTCTGGTTTAGTTCTGTTTTTGTACCACATCTAGTTAGTTTGTCTTCCTTAGTTCCTGGTGGCACTTCCTGTTTGTTCCGTTCCCTTAGCAACGCCTTTGTGTCACCTGCCTTCTGTTTGTCTCGCGCACCTGCTTTTTGATTATTCCCTGTATTTAAGCCTGCCCTTTTTGTTCCTTCGGTCCCGCAGTGTAATTTGCTCTTGATGTAACAGGTGGCGTCGCTTTCCCGCATTGTGGTAAATACCTTTTGAACTCGATTAGCTTCCACGCTATTTGTTTGTTTATTTACCTAGCTCACATGCTAGCGTCTTTTGTTCCTTCTAGCTCGCATGCTAGTTCTGTTGGTTTTGTTTCTAGTGCCTTTGTGCAAGTGATTTCTGTTCCTAGTTTATTTTGTTAGTGTTAAATAAATTATCATACCTTCACGCTGAGTCTATTCAACGCAACCGCATAACACAATGCCAGCAAAACGTCACACTGGATTCTAAATCAATACATTTTCAAAAGTAATATATTTTTTCATAACAATCATTTGTCGGCCATAACCTTGTAACCAGAAGAAGCTGTTCTAACCTGTAACCTGTTTGTCATTATAATAATTACTGCAACTAATACGTTACGAAATTCTTTTTGAATCAATCAATCAATGAATGAATCAATCAATGTTTATTTATATAGCGCTAAATCACAAATGTCTCAAAGGACTGCACAAACCATTACGACTACAACATCCTCGGAAGAACCCACAAAAGGGCAGGGAAAACTCACACCCAGAGAACTCAAGAACTGATTCTAAATCAATTTGTCACCACAGGAATCGGAAACGAATCGAATCGTTCGGTGGCCAAATATTCACATACATAGTCAGGATAGACTAGGGGTAGGTGCACACATTACGTCGATCATGAATACCGGTCGATGGCGGAGGGTGAGTCAGTCAATCGCTAGCCAGGCATTAAAAAATTTGACCTAAAAATTTGCGATCATCAATCTTCACCAAGACGTCTTCCGAGAGGACACTAGCTGCTGCAAGCTCATTAATAAGAAAAAATTACCCGTTTCCATATGAGTTGCGAAATTGTGTTGGATAGCCCCAGACCGTCAGAGATGCTGGCTTTTGAACTTTGCGTCGATAACGGTCTGGATGGTTCGCTTCCCCTTTGGTCCGGATGACACAATGTTGGATATTTCCAAAAACAATTTGGAAATGTGGAGTCGTCAGACCACAGAACACTTTTCCACTTTGCATCAGTCCATCTTAGATGATCTCGGGCCCAGGGAAGCCGGCGGCGTTACTGGGTGTTGTTGATAAATGGCTTTCGCTTTGCATAGTAGAGCTTTAACTTGCACTTACAGATGTAGCGACAAACTGTGTTTTGTAACAGTGGTTTTCTGAAGTGTTCCTGAGCCCATGTGGTGATATCCTTTAGAGATTGATGTCGGTTTTTGATACAGTGCCGTCTGAGGGATGGAAGGTCACGGTCATTCAATGTTGGTTTCCGGCCATGCCGCTTACGTGGAGTGATTTCTCCAGATTCTCTGAACCTTTTGATGATATTATGGAGCGTAGATGTTGAAATCTCTAAATTTCTTGCAATTGGACTTTGAGAAACGTTGTTCTTAAACTGTTTGACTATTTGCTCACGCAGTTGTGGACAAAGGGGTGTACCTCGCCCCATCCTTTCTTGTGAAAGACTGAGCATTTTTTGGGGAAGCTGTTTTTATACCCAATCATGGCACCCACCTGTTCCCAATTAGCCTGCACACCTGTGGGATGTTCCAAATAAGTGTTTGATGAGCATTCCTCAACTTTATCAGTATTTATTGCCACCTTTCCCAACTTCGCCTCGTGTTGCTGGCATCAAATTCTAAAGTTCATGATTATTTGCAAAAAAAAATGTTTATCAGTTTGAACATCAAATATGTTGTATTATCATTAAACACATTTACCTTGTTAACAAGTATGAATTTAATAAATAATTACATATTAAATGATATATATGACTAAGGTAGATCCCCTCGATTTGGTCGATTAAGGAGCTTGTCTGCAGAAAAAGTGTGGGCACCCCTGGTATACAAATGAGACGATCATTTTGTTTCCTAAAGATGCAGGAGTCCAAAGTGAAGCTGCACCATCACTGCAGTATTTCAGCATTGGAGACTTTCCAGCTAAAGACTACTTAGACCAGTAACCTGTCATCTCATGTGTCCTGTAACTAAGCCGCTTTCCTGCTAGAGTCAGGGATTAAGCATTTTGCTTCAGGCCCCTTTAACATACAAACTCAATTTCCCAACTCAATTTCCATATGAGTTGGGAAATTGTGTTAGATGTAAATATAAACAGAATACAATGATTTGCAAATCTTTTTCAACCCATATTCAGTTGAATATGCTACAAAGACAACATATTTGATGTTCAAACTCATAAACTTTATTTTTTGCAAATAATAATTAACTTGGAATTTCATGGCTGCAACACGTGCCAAAGTAGTTGGGAAAGGGCATGTTCACCACTGTGTTACATCACCTTTTCTTTTAACAACACTCAATAAACGTTTGGGAACTGAGGAAACTAATTGTTGAAGCTTTGAAAGTGGAATTCTTTCCCATTCTTGTTTTATGTAGAGCTTCAGTCCTTCAACAGTCCGGGGTCTCCGCTGTCCTATTTTACGCTTCATAATGTGCCACACATTTTTGATGGGACACAGGTCTGGACTGCAGGCGGGCCAGGAGAGTACCTGCACTCTTTGTTTACCAAGCCACGCTGTTGTAACACGTGCTGAATGTGGCTTGGCATTGTCTTGTTGAAATAAGCAGGGGCGTCCCTGAAAAATAGGGCGCTTAGATGGCAGCATATGTTGTTCCAAAACCTGTATGTACCTTTCAGCATTAATGGTGCCTTCACAGATGTGTAAGTTACCCATGCCTTGGGCACTAATACACCCCCATACCATCACACATGCTGGCTTTTGAACCTTGCGTCGATAACAGTCTGGATGGTTCGCTTACCCTTTGGTCCGGATGACACAATGTCGGATATTTCCAAAAACAATTTGAAATGTGGAGTCGTCAGACAACAGAACACTTTTTTTTACTTTGCATCAGTCCATCTTAGATTATCTCGGGTCCAGAAAAGACGGCGGCGTTACTGGGTGTTGTTGATAAATGGATTTTGCTTTGCATAGTAGAGCTTTAACTTGCTCTTACAGATATAGCGACAAACTGTATTTCGTGAGAATGGTTTTCTGAAGTGTTCCTGAGCCCATGTGGTGATGTCCTTTAGATATTGATGTCGGTTTTTGATACAGTGCCATCTGAGGGATTGAAGGTCACGGTCATTCAATGTTGGTTTCCGGCCATGCTGCTTACGTGGAGTGATTTCTCCAGATTCTATGAACCCTTTGATGATATTATGGAGCGTAGATGTTGAAATCCCTAAATTTCTTGCAATTGCACTTTGAGAAAGGTTGTTCTTAAACTGTTTGACTATTTGCTCACGCAGTTGTGGACAAAGGGGTGTACCTCGCCCCATCCTTTCTTGTGAAAGACTGAGCATTTTTTGGGAAGCTGCTTTTATACCCAATCATGGCACCCACCTGTTCCCAATTAGCCTGCACACCTGTGGGATGTTCCAAATAAGTGTTTGATGAGCATTCATCAACTTTATCAGTATTTATTGCCACCTTTCCCACCTTCTTTGTCACGTGTTGCTGGCATCAAATTCTAAAGTTAATGATTATTTGCACACAAAAAAAATGTTTATGAGTTTGAACATCAAATATGTTGTCTTTGTAGCATATTCAACTGAATATGGCTTGAAAATGATTTGCAAATCATTGTATTCCATTTCTGCGATGAGGTGGCGACTTGTCCAGGGTGTACTCCGCCTTCCGCCCGATTGTAGCTGAGATAGGGACCTGCGACCCCAAAGGGAATAAGCGGTAGAAAATGGATAGATGGATATATTCCATTTATATTTACATCCAACACAATTTCCCAACTCATATGGAAACGGGGTTTGTAGATACTCGCTTCTTTTTTTTAAATATATTTCCACATCACAGTAAATTCAACATCTTTCTAGCTCTCCCCGCCGTTTGTGTCTGCACAAAAGCAAAAACAGGAAGCGAGAGCTTTCAGGTGCCAGCCGCACGCAAAGAAGCGCTCGCAAATATGCAAACAAACACGGGGCCAAAACAACTTGAGGTGGCAGACAGGGCACCGCAGGCCATGTAAGCACCACTGGCAGGGGACCTGTCACTCAAAGTGCCGTCAACTCAAAGGGAATAATAGCATGCCACACAAGACACATTCGACCTAGGCAAGCGCCACCCTGCACTTCCTGTGGATGCTCACCCCAGCAACGAGAGCAGAGGGGGAAGAAAAGGGGAGGTAGTCGGGGAGCAGCGGGAGGCTGAGTCATGCATGCTGAAAGATGTCTTTGGAAGGATGGATGTGTGGCAGCTTGAAGCTTGGAAGGATGGATGTGTGGCAGCTTGAAGTTTGGAAGGATGGATGTGTGGCAGCTTGAAGTTTGGAAGGATGGATGTGTGGCAGCTTGAAGTTTGGAAGGATGGATGTGTGGCAGCTTGAAGCTTGGAAGGATGGATGTGTGGCAGCTTGAAGTTTGGAAGGATGGATGTGTGGCAGCTTGAAGTTTGGAAGGATGGATGTGTGGCAGCTTGAAGTTTGGAAGGATGGATGTGTGGCAGCTTGAAGTTTGGAAGGATGGATGTGTGGCAGCTTGAAGCTTGGAAGGATGGATGTGTGGCAGCTTGAAGCTTGGAAGGATGGATGTGTGGCAGCTTGAAGCTTGGAAGGATGGATGTGTGGCAGCTTGAAGCTTGGAAGGATGGATGTGTGGCAGCTTGAAGTTTGGAAGGATGGATGTGTGGCAGCTTGAAGCATGGAAGGATGGATGTGTGGCAGCTTGAAGCTTGGAAGGATGGATGTGTGGCAGCTTGAAGCTTGGAAGGATGGATGTGTGGCAGCTTGAAGTTTGGAAGGATGGATGTGTGGCAGCTTGAAGCTTGGAAGGATGGATGTGTGGCAGCTTGAAGCTTGGAAGGATGGATGTGTGGCAGCTTGAAGCTTGGAAGGATGGATGTGTGGCAGCTTGAAGCTTGGAAGGATGGATGTGTGGCAGCTTGAAGCTTGGAAGGATGGATGTGTGGCAGCTTGAAGCTTGGAAGGATGGATGTGTGGCAGCTTGAAGCTTGGAAGGATGGATGTGTGGCAGCTTGAAGCTTGGAAGGATGGATGTGTGGCAGCTTGAAGCTTGGAAGGATGGATGTGTGGCAGCTTGAAGCTTGGAAGGATGGATGTGTGGCAGCTTGAAGCTTGGAAGGATGGATGTGTGGCAGCTTGAAGCTTGGAAGGATGGATGTGTGGCAGCTTGAAGCTTGGAAGGATGGATGTGTGGCGGCTTGAAGCTTGGAAGGATGGATGTGTGGCGGCTTGAAGTTTGGAAGGATGGATGTGTGGCAGCTTGAAGCTTGGAAGGATGGATGTGTGGCGGCTTGAAGCTTGGAAGGATGGATGTGTGGCAGCTTGAAGCTTGGAAGGATGGATGTGTGGCAGCTTGAAGCTTGGAAGGATGGATGTGTGGCAGCTTGAAGCTTGCTCACCTGTCTTGTATTGTCCAGCTTTGTAAATACCTGACATGAGTCTGGGAGGCTGGATGGAAAGCTGACTGGCACAAAAAATACCAGCAGAAATGGGCATGAAAAGAAAACACACAAAATGAAAATATACTGTTTGCTACAAGACAAGTCTCCCCGTACAACAGCAACGTGGTCCCGCTAGTCAAGAACCTTCGAGTCTCTGTTGTGCTGACGGACTGACGGCAAAAACGCAAGTTCAAGATCTTGTATGTGAAAGTGCAAAGCTGTCTTTAAGAATGTGCTGCAGAAATGTTAGTTCAAGATCCTCTATATGGCAGTTTTTTGTTGTTTTTAAATAAAGTGCTGCAAATATGTTAGTCCAAGATCCTCTATATGGCAGTGTTCTGCTGTTTTTTAAGAATGTGCTACAAATATGTTAGTCCAAGATCCTCTATATGGCAGTGTTTTGTTGTTTTTAAATAAAGTGATGAAAAAATGTTAGTCCAAGATCCTCTCTATGGCAGTGTTTTGTTGTTTTTAAGAATGTGCTGCAAATATGTTAGTCCAAGATCCTCTATATGGCAGTGTTTTGTTGTTTTTAAGAACGTGTTGCAAACATGTTAGTCCAAGATCCTCTCTATGGCAGTGTTTTGTTGTTTTTAAGAATGTGCTGCAAACATGTTAGTCCAAGATCCTCTATATGGCAGTGTTTTGCTGTTTTTAAATAAAGTGTTGAAAAAATGTTAGTCCAAGATCCTCTATATGACAGTGTTCTGCTGTTTTTAAGAATGTGCTACAAATATGTTCGTCCAAGATCCTCTATATGGCAGTGTTTTGTTGTTTTTAAATAAAGTGATGAAAAAATGTTAGTCCAAGATCCTCTCTATGGCAGTGTTTTGTTGTTTTTAAGAATGTGCTGCAAACATGTTAGTCCAAGATCCTCTATATGGCAGTGTTTTGTTGTTTTTAAATAAAGTGTTGAAAAAATGTTAGTCCAAGATCCTCTATATGGCAGTGTTCTGCTGTTTTTAAGAATGTGCTGCAAACATGTTAGTCCAAGATCCTCTATATGGCAGTGTTTTGTTGTTTTTAAATAAAGTGATGAAAAAATGTTAGTCCAAGATCCTCTCTATGGCAGTGTTTTGTTGTTTTTAAGAATGTGCTGCAAACATGTTAGTCCAAGATCCTCTATATGGCAGTGTTTTGTTGTTTTTAAATAAAGTGTTGAAAAAATGTTAGTCCAAGATCCTCTATATGGCAGTGTTCTGCTGTTTTTAAGAATGTGCTGCAAACATGTTAGTCCAAGATCCTCTACATGGCAGTGTTTTGTTGTTTTTAAATTCCTCCCCTCTAGAATTACCCTTAGAAAAAGGAGAAAAACCCAAAGATTTGGGCTGGGCTTGAGGACTTAGTGACCGAGATGAAAAAGTAGGTGAAAATGGAGAACTAAACTTGCCTCTGGAAAAAACGTCCTTATGTAAATGTTTATCAATATTGTCCAGAAAATTAAAGTCAATATCTTTAGAAAAAGGCTGGGAATTATATTCCCCAAAAAAATGTTCGGTAAACGTCACCGGAAGGCGTTGCCGACATGACGTCACCGGTCGAAAGAAAGTTTGGACATGAAACTAAAGGGATTACCAGGCTTGTGAGGAGTATCCTGGACGGGTTGAAGCTTGCTGTGTTAGCTGAAAGAGAGTCGTGGAGTGAAAGCGTCACTGCAGCGGGCAGCGTGAGCGGATTCGGACGGCACATCACCGTAATGACGAATCTCCGCCTCCCGTGCTCGGAGCTTTTTTCACGTGCCTATATCAAAAGCGTTCTCTTTCCAGCTGTCAATCGCGAAGGAATCTCTTGCTGGGTCCATACTGTAAGGACTGATTGGCATAGTAATGCCGGGTTTGTCCCTCTGTGGATGCGTCGACAAGAACACAGCAATGGTAAGTTTAAATGATTTATTAAACTTAACAATAGCAGGCTACAAATAAAAATACTGGAGCTAACAGACAAAATAAACCAAGGGCGCTAGCGTAAAAGCTAGGAATAGAAAACATAAAGACTGGCAAAAAGGCACACACAAGGAAAAACAATTCATCAGCATGAGAGCTGGAATAAAACAAAGGTTTAGCGTGAAAAGCTAGTGAGAATATACTTACATGAAGTCAGTCAATACTGTTGCTCGAAGTCAAATTTATGGACCCAGACTGAACAAAGAAAAGAGGAAAGCTTATATAGGGAGAAATCAAGGAGGACCAGGTGTGTGTAGAAAACGAGGAGCAGGTGCGATCAATGTGTAACCATGGTAACGGACTAAACAGGAAGTAAGTGGGTCGGAAGAGATGGAAAAATAAACATGTGAAGATCTGAGTCACGGATGGCAACAGTATGGAGAAGAATATTGAATGTAGACACATAGAATCATCATACTGCTGTGATTATATGCAGCAAGTCTTCATTCAAGGCTAAGGCAAAATATGCAGATATGTATCATCTATTGCGATATGGCCTAAAAATATCAAGTTATTAGACTTTTTAAAAAAGGCCATATCACCCAGCCCTGACTACAGTTTAACGACACTTTCACCCACTTCAGTTTCAGTCTTAGCCCTTAAAAAAAACAAAACACTTTTACAAAACAGAACTATAAGCCACACTAGTCAGTGGGATTTAACGGCTCTCAAATTAAAAGAGATAATTAGCCTCGCGTTTTTGCTCCCAATGTGTCAAAGCGCTGGCCTAATTGCCTCATCATGTCATTACGAGGTGGACATGCAGGGCGGGAGTGACGCTAGGTGTGCTGAAATAACTAATGGCTCGACCCACGCTGGTGAAAAAATATCCCGGAACGCCATCGGAGCTCTCCACGCAACATACGGGGCGCCGACGCTTGACTGCTTGGATTAATGCGATGGGAACGGTTTCTAGTTTTTTGGGGGTTTTTTTTTAGCTGGTGATTTGAGCGTGTGGACCCCAAATGGCTCCAGAAATTAAAAAAAGCTGACTAAACCGACTTAAAATGCAGCGCTGGTAGTGAAAATGACATCATCATCAATCAATCAATCAATGTTTATTTATATAGCCCCAAATCACAAATGTCCCAAAGGACTGCACAAATCATTACGACTACAACATCCTCGGAAGAACCCACAAAAGGGCAAGGAAAACTCACACCCAGTGGGCAGGGAGAATTCACATCCAGTGGGACGCCAGTGACAATGCTGACTATGAGAAACCTTGGAGAGGACCTCAGATGTGGGCAACCCCCCCCCCAGGGGACCGAAAGCAATGGATGTCGAGCGGGTCTAACATGATACTGTGAAAGTTCAATCCATAGTGGCTCCAACACAGCCGCGAGAGTTCAGTTCAAAGCGGATCCAAGACAGCAGCGAGAGTCCCGTCCACAGGAAACCATCTCAAGCGGAGGCGGATCAGCAGCGTAGAGATGTCCCCAACTAATACACAGGCGAGCGGTCCATCCTGGGTCTCGACTCTGGACAGCCAGTACTTCATCCATGGTCATCGGACCGGACCCCCTCCACAAGGGAGGGGGGGACATAGGAGAAAGAAAAGAAGCGGCAGATCAACTGGTCTAAAAAGGAGGTCTATTTAAAGGCTAGAGTATACAGATGAGTTTTAAGGTGAGACTTAAATGCTTCTACTGAGGTAGCATCTCCAACTGTTACCGGGAGGGCATTCCAGAGTACTGGAGCCCGAACGGAAAACGCTCTATAGCCCGCAGACTTTTTTTGGGCTCTAGGAATCACTAATAAGTCGGAGTCTTTTGAACGCAGATTTCTTGCCGGGACATATGGTACAATACAATCGGCAAGATAGGCTGGGGCTAGACCGTGTAGTATTTTATACGTAATTAGTAATCCGAACAGCCTTACATTTATCTATTACTATACTATTTTTACATCAATTTTTACTCCTTTATTTCTACAAACCCCGTTTCCATATGAGTTAGGACATTCTGTGTGATGTAAATATAAACGGAATACAATGATTTGAAAATCCTTTTCAACCCATATTCAGTTGAATATGCTACAACAGGGGTAGGGAACCTATGGCTCTAGAGCAGGGGTGCCCACACTTTTTCTGCAGGCGAGCTACTTTTCAATTGACCAACTGGAGGGGATCTACCTCATTTATATATATCATTTATATTTATTTATTTATGAAAGAGACATTTTTGTAAACAAGTTAAATGTGTTTAATGATAATACAAGCATGTGTAACACATATAGATGTCTTTCTTTCACAAAGACAAGAATATAAGTTGGTGTATTACCTGATTCTGATGACTTGCATTGATTGGAATCAGACAGTAATGATGATAACGCCCACATTTTCAAATGGAGGAGAAAAAAAGTTGTCCTTTCTGTACAATACCACATGAAAGTGGTTGGTTTTTGGCATCTAATTCATCCAGCTTCCATACACTTTACAAGAAAAACATTGGCGGCAAATTCCGTAGCTTGCTTGATTGACATTCACGGCACCCGAGGGTCTTGTGAGATGACGCTGGCTGCTGCCAGTTCATTATTATGAAAAAATGACAGAGAGGAAGGCGGGAAACACTTTTTATTTCAACAGACTTTCGCGCCGTCCCTTCCGTCAAAACTCTAAAGGCCGACTGCACATTTCCTATCTTCACAATAAAAGCCCTGCTTCATGCTGCCTGCGCTAACAAAATAAGAGTCTCGAAAAGCTGGCGTGCACAAGTGATGTGCACGCCAGCTTTCTGAGGGATCGCTTGTGCACGCCAGTTTTCCCAGACTCTGTATTTAGTTAGCGCAGGCAGCATGAAGCAGGGCTTTTATTGTGAAGATAGGAAATGTGCAGTCGGCCTTTAGAGTTTTGACGGAAGGTACGGCGCGAGAGTCTGTTGAAATAAAAAGTGTTTCTCGCCTTCCTCTCGGTCATATTTTCATAATAATGATCTTGCAGCAGCCAGCGTCATCTCACAAGACCCTCCGGTACCGTGAATGTCATTTAAGTGACATCTTGGTGAAGATTGATGATCACTCATTTTTAGGTCTATTTTTTTTTAAATCCTGGCTGGAGATCGACTGACACACCCCCCGCGGTCGACTGGTAGCTCGCGATCGACGTAATGGGCACCCCTGCTCTAGAGCCAGATGTGGCTCTTTTGATGACTGCATCTGGCTCTCAGATAAATCTTAGCTGACATTGCTAAACGCGATAATTATGAATAATTTCGCTGGTAATCACAGTGCTAAAAATAACGCGCAAAACATAAAACATTCTCATGCATTTATATCCATCCATCGTTTTCCCACCACACCTGTTCAAGAAGTAGCATTAATGGTAAGAAGTATTTTATGTCACGATGGGGGGGTCGCAGCTTGCTGCGGGGTCGTTCCCCCAGGAAGGCAGACGGACTACTCAGGACATGGCATTTAGGTAAAAACATGATTTAATTTAATCTAGAAAAAAAATAAAAACAAAAATCGCTCACAGTGGAGGCACAACTTGGGCTAAAGAATAAAGCTAACGCATAAACAGACTAAGAACGTAAATTAAAAAAAACTTACTTGGTATTGCATGAAGCACGAAACTATGGCAAGGCATGAAACAAGTCAGCACAGGGAGACTGACTGGCAAAGACGAGCTTAAATACTGCCTCTGATTAGTGCTCGGGATGCAGGTGAGCCGGCGTTTTGTCCACCAGAGACAGGTGGACAAAATGAGTAACCAAGGAAACCAGACGAAGGAGTGGAAAAAACAGGAACTTAAAGAGTCCAAAGGACAAACAGCACATGGCCAAACAAAAACATGATCAACAGACATGACATTTGATTTATTATTGGTTAGCTTCAGAATAACAATGTTATTAAAAAGAATAAGAGACTTATTATACTCTAAAAATGTTGGTCTTACTTAAAAATGCACACATTTAGTTGTATTCAGTGTTAAAAAATATGATATGGCTCTCACGGAAATACATTTTGAAATATTTGGCTTTCATGGCTCTCTCAGCCAAAAAGGTTCCCGACCCCTGTGCTACAAAGACAACATATTTGATGTTCAAACTGATCAACTTTTTTTTTTGCAAATAATCAAGGGAAAGGTGGCAATAAATACTGATAAAGTTAAAGGAATGCTCATCGAACACTTATTTGTGTGAAGATTTGGCGGCATAGCGAGGCCGAGTTTGTTTTTGCCAGGATGCGTCGGCATGAAACACAGCGTAAGGTAAGACAAAAAGATTGATTTAACAAAAGGAGCTATGAACAAAAATACTGGAGATAAGCAGAAAAGGCAAACAAAGGGAGCTAGCGTGAGAGCCAGACAAAACGGACAGAAACGACCCGGTAACAGTTCGAGATGCCACCTCAGTAGAAGCATTTAAGTCTCACCTTAAAACTCATTTGTATACTCTAGCCTTTAAATAGACTCCCTTTTTAGACCAGTTGATCTGCCGTTTCTTTTCTTTTTTCTCCTATGTCCCACTCTCCCTTGTGGAGGGGGTCCGGTCCGATCCGGTGGCCATGTACTGCTTGCCTGTGTATCGGCTGGGGACATCTCTGCGATGCTGATCCGCCTCCGCTTGGGATGGTTTCCTGCTGGCTCCGCTGTGAACGGGACTCTTGCTGCTGTGTCGGGTCCGCTTTGGACTGGACTCTCGCGACTGTGTGGATCCATTATGGATTGAACTTTCACAGTATCATGTTAGACCCGCTCGACATCCATTGCTTTCGTCCTCTCCAAGGTTCTCATAGTCATCATTGTCACCGACGTCCCACTGGGTGTGAGTTTCCTTGCCCTTATGTGGGCCTACCGAGGATGTCGTAGTGGTTTGTGTAGCCCTTTGAGACACTAGTGATTTAGGGCTACATAACATTGATTGATGATTGATTGAACTCAAACTTGGTACAAAGGCACACAAAGGGAAAACAAAACCATTAGCATGAGAGCTAGACAAGAACAACGGCGTAGCGTATAAGCTAGCGAGGATAAACATACCAAGAGTCTTCAACTGTTGCGTGTGAGCAAATTAGAGTCCGACAATGAGTGAACAGAAAAGGCTGGCTTATAAAGGGTGGTGCTTAGTGGAACAGGTGTGCGTCTTGAAACCACGGCAGGTGAAAATAATGCGTCGCTCTGGAAACAGACTAAAAACAGGAACTAAGGAGTCAAACTACCGAAATGTGATACAGAAAAGAATCAAAACTACGACATAGAACGATCCAAGCAGCGGATCGCAACAATTTGGAACATCCCACAGGTGTGCAGGCTAATTGGGAACAGGTGGGTGCCATGATTGGGTATAAAAACAGCTTCCCAAAAAATGCTCAGTCTTTGACAAGAAAGGATGGGGCGAGGTACACCCCTTTGTCCACAACTGCGTGAGCAAATAGTCAAACAGTTTAAGAACAACGTTTCTCGAAGTGCAATTGCAAGAAATGTAGGGATTTCAACATCTACGCTCCATAATATCATCAAAAGGTTCAGAAAATCTGGAGAAATCACTCCACGTAAGCGGCATGGCCGGAAACCAACATTGAATGACCGTCACCTTCGATCCCTCACGGCACTGTATCAAAAACCGACATCAATCTCTAAAGGATATCACCACATGGAATAAGGAACACTTCAGAAAACCGCTGTCACTACATCCAGTTCGTGGCTACATCTGTAAATGCAAGTAAAAGTTCTACTATGCAGAAACGCCACTGGCTTCTCTGGGCCTGAGATCATCGAAGATGGAATGATGCAAAGTGGAAAAGTCTTCTGTGGTCTGACGAGTCCACATTTCAAATTGTTTTTGGAAATATTCGACATCGTGTCATCCAGACCAAAGGGGAAACGAACCATCCAGACTGTTATCAACACAAAGTGCCCAAGGACGCCCCTGCTTATTTCAACAAGACAATGCCAAGCCACATTTAGCACGTGTTGCAACAGCGTGACTTTGTAGTAAAAGAGTGTGGGTACTTTTCTGGCCCGCCTGCAGTCCAGACCTCTCTCCCATGGAAAATGTGTGGCGCATTATGAAGCAAAAAATACGACAGGACTGTTGAACGACTGAAGCTCTACATAAAAGAAGAATGGGAAAGAATTCCACTTTCAAAGTGGAATTTTGTGTTTTTAAAAGAAAAGGTGATGTAACACAGTGGTGAACATGCCCGTTCCCAACTACTTTGGCACATGTTGCAGCCATGAAATTCTAAGTTAATTATTATTTGACCAAAAAAAAGTTTATGAGTTTGAACAGCAAAAATATTTTGTCTTTGTAGTGCATTCAATTGAATATGGGTTGAAAATGATTCGAAAATCATTGTACTTCTTTTATATTTACATCAAACACAATTTCCCAACCCGGTTTGTATTTGTAGTTCTAAACAATATCTAAAATCATATTTGATTTCATTTATTTTCTTGTATTTTGAATTGCGTTTCCAAAAACTACTACAATAAAAATGCAAATAAATGGTGATCAGTCTGCTCAGAATAGAAAAACCTACAAAAAAAAACGATAGTTTTTAATCAACAATTGTTGTAAAGTCGCTGCTTTGCTTTCGCACGTCTCTCCACCATCTGCAGCTTTGCATGTGTTAACGATGTGTTAATTCGGGTGTGTTTGGTGAAATGTATAACGTTATATCTGCTCATGCTGACATTTTCTCTCATTTCATCACCCGGGAGCAGCGTTCGGCAATAGCTGTTCGTGATTTTTGCTGTCATTTCATCACTCCGGAGAAACATTTGGCAATTGATGATGTTGCCTTTTCAAAGTTGACTTTATTGGCTATGTGGAGGAACTCAGCGTTTAAACACACACACAAATTAACATGTTTGAGAAGGAGTAGGAAGAAGGAGAGGTGATTTAACGTTTTACAAATCTAACTCTGATTAAACATATATTGAACTACTTAAGATATTTATTCTTCCACCTTGGGCGAGTTTATTTGATTTTTTTTACAAGGTGTCTGACTTTTTGGGGTTACAGGACTGAAGGTTTTTAAGCATATGATCAGTAATAACAGGAACTGTAGCAATTATGCTCATAGCATTTTGACATTAAACACATTACAGTGACTTATAAAAGAAAATACCGTATTTCCCCAAATTGCCGCTGAGACGCTAATTAATTTAAACCCTCTTCTCACTCCGGCACTTACCAAAGGTATGCAGTAAAAATTTGAGTGTGATGTAAGCTTGGACCTTAAATCCCTTTATGCGATTTCAAATTACCGTTGAAATATTAAGATGGAGTAAAATAAATTAATGAACCCGAATATGTGACATGCTAATTAATTTGAGGAAATACGGTATTTTCTTTTATAAGTCACTGTAATGTGTTTAATGTCAAAATGTTATGAGCATAATTCCTACAGTTACAGTTACTGATCATATGCTTAAAAACCTTCAGTCCTGTAACCCCAAAAAGTCAGACACCTTGTCAATCAATCAATCAATCAAAGTTTGATCACATTACGCCTATACTGGCTCACCTGCACTGGCTTCCTGTGCACTTAAGATGTGACTTTAAGGTTTTACTACTTACGTATAAAATACTACACGGTCTAGCTCCATCCTATCTTGCTGATTGTATTGTACCATATGTCCCGGCAAGAAATCTGCGTTCAGAAGACTCCGGCTTATTAGTGATTCCTGGGGCCCAAAAAAAGTCTGCGGGCCATAGACCGTTTTCCGTTCGGGCTCCAGTACTCTGGAATGCCCTCCCGGTAACAGTTCGAGATGCTACCTCAGTAGAAGCATTTAAGTCTCACCTTAAAACTCATTTGAATACTCTAGCCTTTAAATAGACCTCCTTTTTAGACCAGTTGATCTGCCGCTTCTTTTCTTTTTTCTCCTATGTTCCCCCCTCCCTTGTGGAGGGGGTCCGGTCCGATGACCATGGATGAAGTACTGGCTGTCCAGAGTCGAGACCCAGGATGGACCGCTCGCCTGTGTATCGGTTGGGGACATCTCTACGCTGCTGATCCGCCTCCGCTTGAGATGGTTTCCTGTGGACGGGACTCTCGCTGCTGTCTTAGATCCGCTTGAACTGAACTCTCGCGGCTGTGTTGGAGCCACTATGGATTGAACTTTCACAGTATCATGTTAGACCCGCTCGACATCCATTGTTTTCGGTCCCCTAGAGGGGGGGGGGGGGGTTTGCCCACTTCTGAGGTCCTCTCTAAGGTTTCTCATAGTCAGCATTGTCACTGGCGTCCCACTGGATGTGAATTCTCCCTGCCCACTGGGTGTGAGTTTTCCTTGCCCTTTTGTGGGTTCTTCCGAGGATGTTGTAGTCGTAATGATTTGTGCAGTCCTTTGAGACATTTGTGATTTAGGGCTATATAAATAAACATTGATTGATTGATTGATTGATTTTTATTTATGTAATAGTGCAAAGTGTCCAAATCACGGCCCAAGGGGCATTTGCGGCCCGCACATATTTTTTAACGGCCCGCGGCTGTCACAACCAGGCTTGGATTAAAGTTGTTTCTTCGATGCAGAGAATGATTTGCACGGGCGAGACGTGACCGTGAGTACATATTTATATAATATATACGAAACAGGGAAAACAAAAACACTTGCTCGATGGCATGAAAGACAATTAACTGTACATTTAAACAGCACGATGGCATGACTATATACAAACGAAACAAAAGACACTAGCTGTGGCATAAACAAAACAATACTAGCACTGAGGCATAAATACAAAAACTTACTTGGAGCGAAACAAGGGGCATGAATAACGAGGTGTTGGAGGGCATGAAGGTAGCGCAGCATGGGTAGGGTGCGTGCGTGTGTGAAGATCCCAGAATGAAGACAAGAAAAAGAGTGACTTAAGTAGCTATGATAATTACTGAAAACAGGTGTGAGGCTGAGGACAGGGACGTGACATGACAGGTGAAAACTAATGAGTTGGCATGGAGACGAAAACAAACCAGGAAGTGCCGAGACAGAACTTAAATGTCCAAAAAGCTAAACATAACCTGACAAAAACCAAAACCTAAACTTACAGGCGTGACAGCGGCACATATATGCATATATACATTTATACATATATGCATATATACATTTATACATTTATATATATATATATATATATATATATATATATATATATATATATATATATATATATATATATATATATATATATATATATAAAAGTATATTTCCCAGGTGGCGGTTCATGGCCGGTGTACTGTCCGTTCGTTCTATTTTCAATTCAGAAACCCAGATCGAGAAATAAAATTAGGGCCGTTTTTACAATTATTATATATGGAGGATTTGAAAACACACAAAGGGTTGATTTTCATTCAAATATTGCCACGTTCCACTGGGTGAGTTTTCCTTGCCCTTATGTGGGCCTACCGAGGATGTCGTAGTGGTTTGTGTTGTGGTTTGTGCAGCCCTTTGAGACACTAGTGATTTAGGGCTATATAAATGAACATTGATTGATATATTGGGGGCGGCATGGCGTAGTGGGTAGAGCGGCCCTGCCAGAAACCTGAGGGTTGCAGGTTCGCTTCCCACCTATTGACATCCAAAATCGCTGCCGTTGTGTCCTTGGGCAGGACACTTCACCCTTGCCCCCGGTGCCGCTCACAATGGTGAATGAACGATGAATGAATGATTGGTGGTGGTCGGAGGGGCCGTAGGCGCAAACTGGCAGCCACGCTTCCGTCAGTCTAGCCCAGGGCAGCTGTGGCTACAGATGTAGCTTACCACCACCAGGTGTGAATGAATGATGGGTTCCCACTTCTCTGTGAGTGCGATATAAATGTAATTCATTATTATTATTATTATTATTATTATTATTATTAGGGCTGGGCAACGATTAAAAATGTTAATCGAAGTTAATCGCACTATTTCTCTGATTAATCGCGATTAACTGCATTGTATACGCAAAGCCCAATAATGAATTCAAAAGTAGTGTGTAGTGCACCTTTATTGGAATATTCTCCCACATGAACAAAAGCGCCAAAACATTTGTTGTGCAAACACAATTTAAATCAGTCCTTGTTAAACAGTAGCAGATAAATAGCATATTTGATGAAAATCAACTCCAAAAATGTAAATACAAACATTTAAGCTTATTGCCACTGCCAGGGTATTTAAGTTATCCTGTTTGTTATGGAAAATAAATATAATCTACATACAAATCTCTGAGCCACAATCATAACATCTGAACAGGCAATTTCTGAGGTAACAGCAGAAACATTTTTTTGATCAGGGATCTTATGTTTAAAAAACCTATATTATAGGTAGTGGGCTGTTTTAGGGAATTTTGGATCAAATGATCCGTAGTAGCAATATTAATAATGTTGTGTTTATTCTGCGTAGTGCACTTAAAATAATTATGACCATATCTAGGAATTGATATGATGGAAATTTTCCGATTGTTTGCTTGGTGTTTTGATAAACTGAAGGCATCATATACATGGTACTATATTGTGATGTTATGAGCCAGGGGGAAAAAGAACTACCCTACCCAGCATGCAACAGGAGTGAGGAGCATGTATAGGTTGTGTCGCCATGACGGCATCTTGTATGTTGTGATATGCACGCTCTGAAAGCAAACGTTAAGAAGTCAGCCAACACTCCTGGTCTGCATTATTCATAAATAGACAGACAACACATATACTCCGCTGCTTCACAGGCCGCTGGATGTAGCCGGCAAAGTATTCCCATGCTAGCTAGCCGCTCTAGCAAGCACGCCTCATTCAGTCCAAAACGGCCCGATCTATCCACATCCAGAATTGTCTGGCGGTCGTAAGTGATCCCGGAGTGACCACGCTGTAAGCCAGCCAGGACATTTGCAGAATTGTGCGGTATTTTTGCCAAATGTTCCATCTTTACCAAGAGCCCCTCCACGCCATCTTGTTAAGAAAAGGCGTTAACAAAATAAAAGCATGTAAACAACATACGCAAATGTGCGATAAAATAATTGTCGGCGTTAATAGATTGATCAGTTAACTCATAATTAACGCATTAATTTGCCCACCCCTAATATATATATATATATATATATATATATATATATATATATATATATATATACTCCTCCCCTCTTAACCACGCCACCCACCACCTCCCGAAATCGGAGGTCTCAAGGTTGGCAAGTATGGCATTCATGCACAATTTCTAATGAAATTGCCGTTATCTAGTTATTTTCGTGAGAGCTGTTGATGCTCTGGATATTTCATGTGGGTAAACATAAAATACCCATTCATTTGTTGCGAGAACATGCTCCTGCCGCGATCATGATAACGCAGACCGGGCGCCGTCATAAAATATTCAACACCGCATGGCGCTGATTAATCAGACAAATAGCGCTAAATTGCCCACATGCACATGGCATGCACACGCATCCCTCATCTTTTGTTTAAGGACGAGCAGGATTGTATGTACACACAAGCCTGCAGGTACTAAATATTTCAGAGGGGATAAACATGGCGGCGAACGGACGTCAAGCAGAGTCAGAGAAAGTGAGAAGCGAATGGAAAATGAAGGGCGGCGAGGATTTGGATTGTCATGTAGCTACAGTAATGGCGGTTCAGAGGTCACCGCACGCTTGGAGTGAGAACACTTATTCAGCACATCAGTGGCCGGTTTTTGGTCTTAATGAGACCCTTCCACTCGCTAAAGAGAGGGCGACAATTACGCCTCTGTCGAGCGATTTAATTACAGCAATCAGGAGAATCAACAACAGCAGCGTCACTTAAACCAGAGTCTCTAACTGCTTTGTAAAGCCACCAAGATCAACGCCTTCTATTTCAAGCTTATCGAGCCAAGAGGTCCTTGAATTCAGAAGCTGGGACTCCGTTTTTTTTTTTTTTTTTTTAGTTTTATTCAAATCGTGCAGATGTATACGGATGAGGAGGACTAACAACCCAACGAGATGCCTTTTTAAAAAGAACATTTGCATTCTTATGTGAGTCGTCCTCGAGTGGCTGATCACAATTAAAAATTTAATGAATTCTTTAATGCGGATAAGCTCTTCCGTAGAAGGCTGATAAGGAATGGAAAAAAACGTGGTGAAAACATTCATCATGAGATTAATGATTTTTTTTTTTTATACAGAAGGGGCACCGCACAACCTGGAAAAATACTGTATTGTACAAAGTATAGTTTGTGGTTGTTTTTTATCGCTCATACGAATGCAATGTTTTTATTTGGTTTTGTAATTTAGATCAGTGGGGGTGTCCTTTTTTTTTCTTTCTCCTTTGACATGAAAAAGTGAGTTTTTTGTGGTTGGTGCACTATTTGTAAGTGTATATTGTGTTTTTTATGTTGATTGAATAAAATAAAATAAAAAAATTAAACATTTTTATTTTTTATTTTATTTTATTATTTTTTTAATAAAAAATTCTTCTGCGGCCAGGTACCAATCGGGCCTCGCCGCGGCCCGGTGGTTGGAGACCACTGGTTTAGATGATCTCAAATACAGTATCTGTCGGACTATAAGGCGCACGTAAAATCCTTTCATTTTCAAAAAAACTCGACAGTGCACCTAATGAATGGAAGAATTTTGGTTGTGCTTACCAACCTAGAAGCTATTGTTTTGGGGGGTTTTTTACATGGTGAAATTAAGTGTGACCAGTAGATGGCAGTCACACATAAGAGATACGTGTAGACTGCAATATGACTCAAGTAAACAACACCAAAATTGTATCTGCCCATCCATCTATTTCCTGCCGCTTATTCCCTTTGGGGTCGCGGGGGGCGCTGGTGCCTATCTCAGCTACAATCGGGCGGAAGGCGTTTACATCCTGGAAAAGTCGCCACCTCATCGGGCGGCATAGCTCGGTTGGTAGAGCGGCCGTGCCAGCAACTTGAGTGTTGCAGGTTCGATTCCCGCTTCTGCCATCCTAGTCACTGCCGTTGTGTCCTTGGGCAAGACACTTTACCCACCTGTTTATCAACAACACCAAGGAATGCCGCCGGCTTGACTGGGCCCAAGCTCACCTAAGATGGACTGATGCAAAGTGGAAAAGTGTTCTGTGGTCTGACGAGTCCACATTTCAAATTATATTTGGAAACTGTGAACGTGGTGTCCTCCGGAACAAAGAGGACAATAACCATCCGGATTGTTATAGGCGCAAAGTTGAAAAGTCAGCATCTGTGATGGTATGGGGGTGTATTAGTGCCCAAGGCATGGGTAACTTACACATCTGTGAAGGCACCATTAAAGCTGAAAGGTCCATACAGGTTTTGGAGCAACATATGTTGTCATCCTAGCAACGTTATCATGGACGCCCCTGCTTATTTTAGCAAGACAAGTGTTACAACAGCGTGGCTTCGTAAAAAAAGAGTGCGGGTACTTTTCTGGCCCGCCTGCAGTCCAGACCTGTCTCCCATGGAAAATGTGTGGCGCATTATGAAGCGTAAAATACGACAGCGGAGACCCCGGACTGTTGAAGGACTGAAGCTCTACATAAAACAAGAATGAGAAAGAATTCCACTTTCAAAGCTTGAACAATTAGTTTCTTCAGTTCCCAAACGTTTATTGAGTGTTGTTAAAAGAAAAGGTGATGTAACACAGTGTTGAACATGCCCTTTCCCAACTACTTTGACACGTGTTGCAGCCATGAAATTCTAATGATTATTTGCAAAAAAAAAAAAAAGTTTATGAGTTTGAACATCAAATATGTTGTCTTTGTAGCATATTCAACTGAATATGGGTTGAAAAGGATTTGCAAAAAATTGAATTCCGTTTATATTTACATCCAACAAAATTTCCCAACTCATTTGGAAACGGGTTTGTAATAAAGCTAAACAAAAAATCACTCAAGAATTTTGGGGAAGAATAAAATTGTAGAAAAATAATAATTTACCACTTTGCTTGAACACGGGCTAAATAACAAAATTCACTCTGAGGAGGAGAATATGTTCAACTCAAAATTACAGCGTGGGAATTCAGGATCCAAGGAAGTAGACGTGGGACGAGGCAGGGCGTGGACATAAACATGAAAGCAAGACAGGCATGAAAGGTCGAGACAATCTGGCACAGAACAAAAGGAGGCGTGGGCTTATATGAAACATGAGGGTAATTGGAAACAGGTGGAAACAATCAAGGGTCAGGGATGACGTCAGACTGGTGACACAAGAGGAAGGGCCCGTTGTCTGAAACAAGAGGAGTTGCTTTTCAAAATAAAACATGCAAATCATAAGATAGAAAAACCCAAGACAAGACATCCCTCACCGCGGTGTGACACTATTCACTCGGGCTTTTTTAAAATAATTACCTGGGAAAGCGGGGTGATTACAGCATACAATGCAGGGCTGTGAATCTTTGGGTGTTCCACGATTCGATTCAGTATCAATTCTTGGGTCACGATTCGATTCAAAATCAATTTTTTTTTTTTCAATTCAACACGATTCTTGATTCAAAAACATTTTTTTCCCGATTCAAAAGTATTCTGTATTCATTGAATACGTAGGATTTCATCAGGATCCACCCCAGTCTGCTGACATGCTAGCAGAGTAGTAGATTTTGGTAAAAAGCTTTTATAATTGTAAAGGACAATGTTTTATCAACTGATTGCAATAATGTAAATTTGTATTAACTATTAAACGAACCAAAAATATGACTTATTTTATCTTTGTGAAAACATTGGACACAGTGTGTTGTCCAGCTTATGAGATGCCATGCAAGTGTAAGCCACTGTGACACTACTGTACTTTTTTTTTTTATAAATGTCTAATGATAATGTCAATGAGGGATTTTTAATCACTGCTATGCTGAAATTATAACTAATATTGATACGGTTGTTGATAATACTCAATGCCCAAAAAACGGAAATGCTGATTATCGGTCCTGCTAGACACCGACCTCTATTTAATAATACAACTCTAACATTTGACAACCAAACAATTAAACAAGGCGACTCAGTAAAGAATCTGGGTATTATCTTCCACCCAACTCTCTCCTTTGAGTCACACATTAAAAGCGTTACTAAAACGGCCTTCTCTCCTCTCCGTAATATCGCTAACATTCGCTCCATTTTGTCCACTAAAGACGCTGAGATCATTATCCATGTGTTTGTTACGTCTCGTCTTGACTACTGTAACGTATTATTTTCGGGTCTCCCCATGTCTAGCATTAAAAAATTACAGTTGGTACAAAATGCGGCTGCTAGACTTTTGACAAGAACAAGAAAGTTTGATCATATTACGCCTGTACTGTATATACCTTTATATACATATATACATACATATATACCTATACTGTATATACCTTTATATACATATATACATACATATATACCTATACTGGCTCACCTGCACTGGCTTCCTGTGCACTTAAGATGTGACTTTAAGGTTTTACTACTTACGTATAAAATACTACACGGTCTAGCTCCATCCTATCTTGCCGATTGTATTGTACCATATGTCCCGGCAAGAAATCTGCCTTCAAAGGACTCCGGCTTATTAGTGATTCCCAAAGCCCAAAAAAAGTCTGCGGGCTATAGAGCGTTTTCATTTCGGGCTCCAGTACTCTGGAATGCCCTCCCGGTAACAGTTGGAGATGCTACCTCAGTAGAAGCATTTCAGTCTCACCTTAAAACTCATCTGTATACTCTAGCCTTTATATAGACTCCCTTTTTAGACCAGTTGATCTGCCGTTTCTTTTCTTTTTCTCCTATGTCCCACTCTCCCTTGTGGAGGGGGTCCGGTCCGATCCGGTGGCCATGTACTGCTCGCCTGTGTATCGGCTGGGGACATCTCTGCGCTGCTGATCCGCCTCCGCTTGGGATGGTTTCCTGCTGGCTCCGCTGTGAACGGGACTTTAGCTGCTGTGTCGGATCCACTTTGGACTGGACTCTCGCGACTGTGTTGGATCCATCATGGATTGAACTTTCACAGTATCATGTTAGACCCGCTCGACATCCATTGCTTTCCTCCTCTCCAAGGTTCTCATAGTCATCATTGTCACCGACGTCCCACTGGGTGTGAGTTTTCCTTGCCCTTATGTGGGCCTACCGAGGATGTGGTAGTAGTTTGTGAAGCCCTTTGAGACACTAGTGATTTAAGGCTATATAAGTAAACATTGATTGATGATTGATGGAATATTCATTTTTGTTTCACTACTTTTGGTTTGTTCTGTGTGGTGTTTGTGTCTCATCTCAATTGCTCTGTTTATTGTAGTTCTGAGTGTTGCTGGCTCAGGTTTGGTTTTGGAATTGGATTGCATTGTTATGGTATTACTGTTGAGTCGTTTGTTGGATTGATTAAAAAAAAAGAAAAAAAAAAGAAAAAAATTGATTTTTTAAAAAGGAGAATCGATTCTGAATCGCACAACGAATTCGAATCGATTTTTCCCACACCCCTAATACAATATATAGTATAATGTCCATAAATCAATCTTTGACCCCTTTAAAAAAACACTTAGACAACCACTTATTGTACAGCAGCTGCATTTTTTTTAGTTCTGCGTTAAATGGTAGCGAAAATGATAATAGGAAGTTTTTTTTTTAGCTCCGTTCAATGGGTTGATGCAAAAAAAAAAAAAAAAGTGGATCATATTATCATAACGGCATATTTTACGACTAAATATTGAACTTTACAACTGTGCGAGCGGCGAGACTAATAAACAGGAAATGAAACATTAAGCATACCTTATTATCTTGGCGGGAACTTTCCCCACGGCGCGTTTACTATTTGTATCTGTAAAAAACACAATACAAATCACATAAACAGTTTTTGTTTTTTTCCCATACACTATAGTTTATTATCATAAGATAGGTAAGATGCTGGAAATGGATTGTATTATGTTATTGTCCATGCAGAGGAGTTTATCTATTATTTATGGTCACGCCGCTAGTGTAGAATCACTACTTTTTTAGTTCATACTTTTAATAGAGCACACTTTTTTTTTTTTTTTCTTTTACAATCGTACATCATAACTTTTATCAGTGGGCTGTATCATCATTTTATCAGGACGTCGCACAAGAACTTGGAGCAGCTTTAGTGTGTCGTCGATTGTCGATGGAGACTTCCTTAAAGCTAGGAGTTGAAGCGCCCGTGCTGAACAAAGTCGCTGCATTTGATTTGTGCGCCCGTGTTAAGATTTCATTTTCCGCCTGGGCGCAAATAAAACAAGAGGGGGAGCTGAGAGGGATGGAGAGAACATTATTTATTAATGAACTCATTATGTCCAGTCAAATCACAAACCCTTTATGAAATATAAAGGCTTTTTTTATGCAGGCGGCATGCGAAGTATTTCAAAGGCAACAAGGAGTGGAAGTCCATAATTAGCAACATATGAAGTCGCCAGCGCAGGTTTTTAACTCGCAACCCGGGGAATAGAGAATTCCATCAAACTGGTGCACAAGTACAAAACTTTGAAGGAACTCGCACATTTTTACAACCGAGCTCCCGACACGTTGACAATTATTGTTTATTCCGAGTTCTTTAAAAACAGCCAGTCTCTCCCGTTATGTCGAGGATCTTTGATTATGCCTGTAGCTTCTCAAAAACTGCAGAGCAGTCTGTCACTTCAAAGAACTTTAACGAGCATTGTGGCGGCTGGTGCTTAAAGGCCTACTGAAATGAGATGTTCTTATTTAAACGGGGATAGCAGGTCCATTCTATGTGTCATACTTCATCATTTCGCCATATTGCCATATTTTTGCTGGAAGGATTTAGTAGAGAACATAGACGATAAAGTTGGCAACTTTTGGTCGCTAATAAAAAAGCCTTGCCTGTCCCGGAAGTAGCAGACGATGTGCGCGTGACGTCACGGGTTGTGGAGCTCCTCACATTTGAACATTGTTTATAATCATGGCCACCAGCAGCGAGAGCGATTCGGACCGAGAAAGCGACGATGTCCTCATTAATTTGAGCGAGGATGAAAGATTCATGGATGAGGAAAGTGAGAGTGAAGGACTAGAAATCTTTTTTTTTTTTAAAAGACGAGGGCAGTGGGAGCGATTCAGATGTATTAGACACATTTACTAGGATAGTTCTGGAAAATCCCTTATCTGATTATTGTGTTACTAGTGTTTTAGTGAGATTTTATGCAAAACGAGTTTGACCCGGCAGTAATTCTAGGCAGGCGCATACTATATACCCGGCGGCAATTCAAGGAAATTTGGTATTTGATGTTCAAACCGATAAACTTTTTTTTTGTGCAATTAATCATTAACTTTAGAATTTGATGCTAGCAATCCGTGACAAAGAAGTTGAGAATGGTGGCAAAAAATACTGATAAAATTGAGGAATGTTCATAAAACACTTATTTGGAACATCCCACAGGTGTGCAGGGTAATTGGGAACAGGTAGGTGCCATGATGGCAATAAATACTGTTAAAGTTGAGAAATGCTCATCAAACACTTATTTGGAACATCCCACAGGTGTGAAATGATATTTTCTTACTTAAACGGGGATAGCAGGTCCATTCTATGTGTCATACTTGATCATTTCGCGATATTGCCATATTTTTGCTGGAAGGATTTAGTAGAGAACATCCACGATAAAGTTGGCAACTTTTGGTCGCTAATAAAAAAGCCTTGCCTGTACCGGAAGTAGCAGACGATGTGCGCGTGACGTCACGGGTTGTGGAGCTCCTCACATTTGAACATTGTTTACAATCATGGCCACCAGCAGCGAGAGCGATTCGGACCGAGAAAGCGACGATGTCCTCATTAATTTGAGCGAGGATGAAAGATTCATGGATGAGGAAAGTGAGAGTGAAGGACTAGAAATCTTTTTTTTTTTTTAAAAGACGAGGGCAGTGGGAGCGATTCAGATGTATTAGACACATTTACTAGGATAGTTCTGGAAAATCCCTTATCTGATTATTGTGTTACTAGTGTTTTAGTGAGATTTTATGCAAAACGAGTTTGACCCGGCAGTAATTCTAGGCAGGCGCATACTATATACCCGGCGGCAATTCAAGGAAATTTGGTATTTGATGTTCAAACCGATAAACTTTTTTTTTGTGCAATGAATCATTAACTTTAGAATTTGATGCTAGCAATCCGTGACAAAGAAGTTGAGAATGGTGGCAAAAAATACTGATAAAATTGAGGAATGTTCATAAAACACTTATTTGGAACATCCCACAGGTGTGCAGGCTAATTGGGAACAGGTAGGTGCCATGATGGCAATAAATACTGTTAAAGTTGAGAAATGCTCATCAAACACTTATTTGGAACATCCCACAGGTGTGAAATGATATTTTCTTACTCAAACGGGGATAGCAGGTCCATTCTATGTGTCATACTTGATCATTTCCCGATATTGCCATATTTTTGCTAGAAGGATTTAGTAGAGAACATAGACGATAAAGTTGGCAACTTTTGGTCGCTAATAAAAAAGCCTTGCCTGTCCCGGAAGTAGCAGACGATGTGCGCGTGACGTCACGGGTTGTGGAGCTCCTCACATTTGAACATTGTTTATAATCATGGCCACCAGCAGCGAGAGCGATTCGGACCGAGAAAGCGACGATTTCCCCATTAATTTGAGCGAGAATGAAAGATTCGTGGATGAGGAAAGTGAGAGTGAAGGACTAGAAATCTTTTTTTTTTTTAAAAGACGAGGGCAGTGGGAGCGATTCAGATGTATTAGACACATTTACTAGGATAAGTCTGGAAAATCCCTTATCTGATTATTGTGTTACTAGTGTTTTAGTGAGATTTTATGCGAAACGAGTTTGACCCGGCAGTAATTCTAGGCAGGCGCATACTATATACCCGGCGGCAATTCAAGGAAATTCGGTATTTGATGTTCAAACCGATAAACTTTTTTTGTGTGTGCAATTAATCATTAACTTTAGAATTTGATGCTAGCAACCCGTGACAAATAAGTTGAGAATGGTGGCAATAAATACTGATAAAGTTGAGGAATGCTCATCAAACACTTATTAGGAACATCCCACAGGTGTGCAGGCTAATTGGGAACAGGTAGGTGCCATGATGGCAATAAATACTGATAAAGTTGAGAAATGCTCATCAAACACTTATTTGGAACATCCCACAGGTGTGAAATGAGATGTTCTTATTTAAACGGGGATAGCAGGTCCATTCTATGTGTCATACTTAATCATTTCGCGATATTGCCATATTTTTGCTGAAAGGGTCTAGTAGAGAACATCGACGATAAAGTTCGCAACTTTTGGTCGCTAATAAAAAAGCCTTGCCTGTACCGGAAGTAGCAGACGATGTGCGCGTGACGTCACGGGTTGTGGAGCTCCTCACATCTGAACATTGTTTACAATCATGGCCACCAGCAGCGAGAGTGATTCGGACCGAGAAAGCGACGATATCTTCATTAATTTGAGCGAATATGAAAGATTCATGGATGAGGAAAGTGAGAGTGAAGGACTAAAAATCTAGAAAAGCGGTCCTCTCCAAGGTTTCTCATAGTCATCATTGTCGACGTCCTACCGGGGTGAGTTTTTCCTTGCCCTTATGTGGGCTCTACCGAGGATGTCGTTGTGGTTTGTGCAGCCCTTTGAGACACTTGTGATTTAGGGCTATATAAATAAACATTGGTTGATTGATTGATTGATTGAAATGTGCTCCTGTTATAATTCTGATGACATTACTTAATTTACCCTTTTGGTCGACGGAAGTCCGTTTTTTTATTTTTTGCAAGGTTATATAATGTGACAGAGCCTTAAATTGATATCAAATACACAAAAAAGTGCAACAAAGTTAACCCCCCTGACTCTCTTCCTCGGCTTTATTAAAATTTGTTCCCAGAACAATTAAACTGAATGGCCCTGGGCTACAGGTATGATAATAAAAGAAATGTGTGTTATAGCACTGTTGCGTTTGGCCCAGATGTTCCTCGGAGATAATTTAAGTTGCTGGTCGATCCCACATTCTTGTGATGACACATAAGCTGATGTTAAATGATAACCCGGAACAGAATAGGTATTTTGCAATTTACTCCAAAGCTTTGGAGAGACCAACCTAAAAAACAACACATTCCAATCCCGTCGCCTAGTTGATCTGAAAAAACTATGGAAGTGTTGTCTTTTTCAGAGCGAATACACATATCTATTGTTTTCCTCAGCTGTAGACTACCTTGAGATAGGAAAAAGGAGTATTGCTACTCCAGCATTCCAAGCTCAAAGCAGTCTACAGTGTACCATTGGTCATGAGATAAAGAAAAGATAAAAAGAGTACAAGATGGAACACTAGCTATTTGAAATATGACTATGAAGAAAAAGAAATAACTCTTAAATATGGATCTCCGTCAGCACCTAGTAGCCATCTTGTTGTATCATCCATCTTCATGGGTACAATCAGGCTTTGAATTGAACACCTTTTGGAGCTTTTTCTGACATTGTGTGCGCCTGCAAGCAACCTGCACGTGTTTACACGAGTGCGCGTGTGGCCAGTCCACCTGACAGATGAGGAAAAGAAGGCCTACCAGGGACCAATTTCCCCCCACTGGGTTCCCAAGGCCTGTTCATTACCGCAAGCAGCAGAGAACAATACGCCGTCGCCCGCCAACTTCATTTGCTGCCATTTTCTCTCATTCTCTCCCTGGTGGAGCAACAACAGCGCGCCACCGTGACTCCCCGCAGTGCGCCTGCGAAGGCGAGATTGGTTGAAGCGAGCACGCCGCCGTTTCAAAGCTTTCGAAAAATGCTGCCCGGAATGTTCTCTCTCTGCCTCTATTTTTCTTTCTTTCTTTTTTTTCTTCTTCTCATCTGTCATGTTTCTAAAAGGGGGAAGGGGAAATGAGCCAGAAAACTTTGCGTCTTTACTTTCTTGCTGCAACTGCATGGCAAAGTTTGTCACAGAAAGAACTATATTTGATGAGCGCTTATGCCCTCAGATTGTTGCGATGTGAAACAACTTTTGTGAGGAAGGAGCTTGTGTGGAAATGTCCCACATGCTTGTAAGCTAATATAGTTATGAGTTATGAGGGATGATTAGGAACTATTATTTAACGTAAAATGTTTTTATTTGTTTTTACAAACCCTGTTTCCATAAGAGTTGGGAAATAGTGTTAGATGTAAATATAAACGGAATACAATGATTTGCAAGTAATTTTCAACCCATATTCAATTGAATTGCCGCCAAGGCGCTAATTAATTTAAAACCTCTTCTCACTCCGGTGCTTACCAAAGGCATGCGGTAAATTTAGGCCTGCGCTTATAAATTTGAGAGTGATGTAAGGATACCATCATGAAAAGCACATTTAATAAAAAAAAAAAGTGACAATCTGTCACTTCATTTCTGTTAGTTTTTCGTGTTTTTGTGTTTTTGTATTTACTTCCTGTTCAGTGCTCTTATTTTGTTGTATTTGTTTTTACAAACCCTGTTTCCATAAGAGTTGGGAAATAGTGTTACATGTAAATATAAACGGAATACAATGATTTGCAAGTAATTTTCAACCCATATTCAATTGAATTGCAGCCAAGGCGCTAATTAATTTAAAACCTCTTCTCACTCCGGTGCTTACCAAAGGCATGCGGTAAATTTAGGCCTGCGCTTATAAATTTGAGTGTGATGTAAGGATACCATCATGAAAAGCACATATAATAAAAAAAAAACTGTGACAATCTGTCACTTCATTTCTGTTAGTTTTCCGTGTTTTTGTATTTACTTCCTGTTCAGTGCTCTCATTTTGTTGTATTTGTTTTTACAAACCCTGTTTCCATAAGAGTTGGGAAATAGTGTTACATGTAAATATAAACGGAATACAATGATTTGCAAGTAATTTTCAACCCATATTCAATTGAATATGCTACAAAGGCAACATACCGTATTTCCTTGAATTGCCGCCAAGGCGCTAATTAATTTAAAACCTCTTCTCACTCCGGTGCTTACCAAAGGCATGCGGTACATTTAGGCCTGCGCTTATAAATTTGAGTGTGATGTAAGGATACCATCATGAAAAGCACATTTAATAATAAAAAAAAAACTGTGACAATCTGTCACTTCATTTCTGTTAGTTTTTCGTGTTTTTGTATTTACTTCCTGTTCAGTGCTCTTATTTTGTTGTATTTGTTTTTACAAACCCTGTTTCCATAAGAGTTGGGAAAGAGTGTTAGATGTAAATATAAACAGAATACAATGATTTGCAAGTAATTTTCAACCCATATTCAATTGAATATGCTACAAAGGCAACATACCGTATTTCCTTGAATTGCCGCCAAGGCGCTAATTAATTTAAAACCTCTTCTCACTCCAGTGCTTACCAAAGGCTTGCGGTAAATTTAGGCCTGCGCTTATAAATTTGAGTGTGATGTAAGGATACCATCATGAAAAGCACATATAATAAAAAAAAAACTGTGACAATCTGTCACTTCATTTCTGTTAGTTTTCCGTGTTTTTGTATTTACTTCCTGTTCAGTGCTCTCATTTTGTTGTATTTGTTTTTACAAACCCTGTTTCCATAAGAGTTGGGAAATAGTGTTACATGTAAATATAAACGGAATACAATGATTTGCAAGTAATTTTCAACCCATATTCAATTGAATATGCTACAAAGGCAACATACCGTATTTCCTTGAATTGCCGCCAAGGCGCTAATTAATTTAAAACCTCTTCTCACTCCGGTGCTTACCAAAGGCATGCGGTACATTTAGGCCTGCGCTTATAAATTTGAGTGTGATGTAAGGATACCATCATGAAAAGCACATTTAATAATAAAAAAAAAACTGTGACAATCTGTCACTTCATTTCTGTTAGTTTTTCGTGTTTTTGTATTTACTTCCTGTTCAGTGCTCTTATTTTGTTGTATTTGTTTTTACAAACCCTGTTTCCATAAGAGTTGGGAAAGAGTGTTAGATGTAAATACAAACAGAATACAATGATTTGCAAGTAATTTTCAACCCATATTCAATTGAATATGCTACAAAGGCAACATACCGTATTTCCTTGAATTGCCGCCAAGGCGCTAATTAATTTAAAACCTCTTCTCACTCCAGTGCTTACCAAAGGCTTGCGGTAAATTTAGGCCTGCGCTTATAAATTTGAGTGTGATGTAAGGATACCATCATGAAAAGCACATATAATAAAAAAAAAACTGTGACAATCTGTCACTTCATTTCTGTTAGTTTTTCGTGTTTTTGTATTTACTTCCTGTTCAGTGCTCTTATTTTGTTGTATTTGTTTTTACAAACCCTGTTTCCATAAGAGTTGGGAAATAGTGTTACATGTAAATATAAACGGAATACAATGATTTGCAAGTAATTTTCAACCCATATTCAATTGAGGGCTTCACGGTGGCAGAGGGGTTAGTGCGTCTGCCTCACAATACGAAGTTCCTGCAGTCCTGGGTTCAAATCCAGGCTCGGGATCTTTCTGTGTGGAGTTTGCATGTTCTCCCCGTGAATGCGTGGGTTTCCCTCCGGGTACTCCGGCTTCCTCCCACTTCCAAAGACATGCACCTGGGGATAGGTTGATTGGCAACACTAAATGGTCCCTAGTGTGTGAATGTTGTCTGTCTATCTGTATTGGCCCTGCGATGAGGTGGCGACTTGTCCAGGGTGTACCCCGCCTTCCGCCCGATTGTAGCTGAGATAGGCGCCAGCGCCCCCCGCGACCCCAAAAGGGAATAAGCGGTAGAAAATGGATGGATGGATGGATATTCAATTGAATATGCTACAAAGGCAACATACCGTATTTCCTTGAATTGCCGCCAAGGCGCTAATTAATTTAAAACCTCTTCTCACTCCGGTGCTTACCAAAAGCATGCGGTAAATTTAGGCCTGCGCTTATAAATTTGAGTGTGATGTAAGGATACCATCATGAAAAGCACATTTAATTAAAAAAAAACTGTGACAATCTGTCACTTCATTTCTGTTAGTTTTCCGTGTTTTTGGATTTACTTCCTGTTCAGTGCTCTTATTTTGTTGTATTTCCTGTTTTATTCACAGAGCACTGTTGTTTTTCTGTTTTCGTTGATTGGCAGCGGTTCACACCTGCTGTCAATCACACTAGTGTCTATTTATGTTTCACTCGAGCACTCCTCAGTGCTCGATGATAAAAATCTATGTTGAGAACGTTTATCCGCACGACTGCTTTATGTTTGCTTTTGTTATTTTCTTATTTGTGTTAAATAGTCTTACCTTCACTCAACTCTCCTGGATTCTTGCATACTCGGGGACACAACAGCAGCCATGCGACATCCCAACAAAAACGTTATTATGGTCTTACCTTTACTTATAAATGAAGTCCATGCCAGCTCCTTCTGATCAAAAGCATCGATAACTTGTTTATAGAAGTCTTCCTTATCTTTCTTCAGTTTTAAAAGTCTCTCTGTCTCGATGGAGATCTTCCTTTATTAACTCCTGTTTTGGTTGAAAGTCCAGTTTAGAAAACTGTTTTATTTTAAATATGTAATCCTCCATGTTAAAAGTGCAAGCGAGAGGAAAAAATAAACACACGCTGCTTGTTGTCACTTCTTCTGCAGCCGAGTCGACGCAAGAAGGATCACTAGCGCCCTCTACCACCAGGAAGCGGGAGTCATTTAATGACTCATATTTGACACACGCAGCTACGGTATATTAATAAAACATAGCTGCTTACTGTTCTTTTTAGCATATTCAATAGCTTGGACCTTAAATCCTACTGAATAGCTCTTAATCTTCTTCCCTTTATGCGATTTCAAATGATTGAAATCAGCCTCCTCCATTTTGAAAATGGAGGCTGCGATATGAAGGCTGACCCGGCGGAAATTCTAGGCATATGCTAATTATTTTGCGAAACGAGTTTGACCCGCCGTTAATCCTGAGCCGGTGGTAATGCTAAGCATATGCTAATTATTTTTGCGAAACGAGTTTGACCCGGCAGTAATTCTAGGCAGGCGCATACTATATACCCGGCGGCAATTCAAGGAAATATGGTATTTAATGTTCAAACCGATAAGCTTTTTTTTTTTTGCAATTAATCATTAACTTTAGAATTTGATGCTAGCAACCCGTGACAAAGAAGTTGAGAATGGTGGCAATAAATACTGATAAAGTTGAGGAATGCTCATCAAACACTTATTTGGAACATCCCACAGGTGTGCAGGCTAATTGGGAACAGGTAGGTGCCATGATTGGGTATAAAAACAGCTTCCCAAAAAATGCTCAGTCTTTCACAAGAAAGGATGGGGCGAGGTACACCCCTTTGTCCACAACTGCGTGAGCAAATAGTCAAACAGTTTAAGAACAACCTTTCTCAAAGTGCAATTGCAAGAAATTTAGGGATTTCAACATCTATGGTCCATAATATCATCAAAAGGTTGAGAAGATTTGGAGAAATCACTCCACGTAAGCGGCATGGTCGGAAACCAACATTGAATGACCGTGACCAGCTCACTCACAATGACCCTGAATAAGGAAATACCTGTCAGGATCCGCTACTTGGATCATGTCATGTTCTGGTTTAGTTCTGTTTTTGTATCACATCTGGTTAGTTTGTCTTCCTTAGTTCCTGGAGGCACTTCCTGTTTGTTCCGTTCCCTTAGCAACGCATTTGTGTCACCTGCCTTCTGTCTGTCACGCGCACCAGCTTTCTGATTATTCCCTGTATTTAAGCCTGCCCTTTTTGTTCCTTCGGTCTCGCAGTGTAATTTGCTCTTGATGCAACAGGTGGCGTCGCTTTCCCGCATTGTGGTAAATACCTTTTGAACTCGATTAGCTTCCACGCTATTTGTTTGTTTATTTTCCTAGCTCACATGCTAGTCTTTTGTTCCTTCTAGCTCACATGCTAGTTCTGTTGGTTTTGTCTATAGTGCCTTTGTGCAAGTGTTTTCTGTTCCTAGTTTGTTTTGTTAGTGTTAAATAAATGATCATTCCTACCTTCACGCTGAGTCCATTCTTCGACTGCATCCACGAGTGAACAAAAACCACACCACGATGCCAGCCAAGCGTCAAAATACTGTGAAAAATACATTAAAGTGAAATTACCATGTGATCTACTGTTAACCAGTCCAGTATATGCATTACCTGGGATAGGCTCCAGCTCACTCAGTGACCTTGAACAGGATTGGCAGTAGATACTAAATTAATGAATGTCTGAATGAAAATAATTAAAAGATAATGACCCTCTAATTTACTGCGTACCAGTCCAGCAATTATCCCGCCTCTTGCCTTAGGGCAGCTGGGATAGGCTCCAGCCTATTCATTGGAACCCCTATCAGGAGAGGTAAAATACCTAAACCAATAAAAGACAAAATAAAATAAATATAACGGTAATTACCTTTTGATCGCCTTGATGCATGTTCAGGGCTTTAAGAAAGCTGGGATAGGCTCCAGCTCACTCGCAATGACCCTGAAAAAGGATATACCGTGAAGAATACATTAAAGTGAAATTACCATGTGATTTACTGTTAACGAGTCCAGTTTGTGCGTTACCTGGGATAGGCTCCAGCTCACTCAGTGACCTTGAACAGGATTAGCAGTAGATACTAAATTAATAAATGACTTAGTGAAAATAATTAAAAGATAATGACCTAATTTACTGCCTACCAGTCCAGAAATGATGTCGCCTCTTGCTTTAGGGCAGCTGGGATAGGCTCCTGCCTATTCATTGGAACCCCGATCAGGAGAGGTAAAATACCTAAACCAATAAAAGACTAAATAAAATAAATGTAACAGTAATTACATTTTGATCGCCTGGATGCCAGTTCGGGGCTTTAAGAAAGCTGGGATAGGCTCCAGCTCACTTGCAATCACCCTAAAGAAGGATATACCGTGAAGAATACATTAAAGTGAAATTACCATGTGATTTACTGTTAACCAGTCCAGTATATGCATTACCTGGGATAGGCTCCAGCTCACTCAGTGACCTTGAACAGGATTAGCAGTAGATAATAAATTAATAAATGGCTGAATGAGAAGAATTAAAAGATAATTACCCTGTAATTTACTGCGTACCAGTCCAGCAATTATCCCGCCTCCTGCCTTAGGGCAGCTGGGATAGGCTCCAGCCTATTAAGAGGTCAAATAACTAAACCAATAAAAAACAAAATAAAATAAATGTAACGGTAATTACCTTCTGATTTACCGCAACCAGTCCAGGAAGTATGCCGCCTCCAGTCTTCAGACAGCTGGGCTAGGCTCCAGCTCACCCACAATGACCCTGAATGGGGAAAGTAGCAGAACATGAGTGATTATGCAAATAGTTGACGTGTATGAATGTAAAAATGTCATCGGTTCTTGCTTTGCAAACAAAACCAAATGAAATCCCGCATTTGCAGCAGAGCACGTCATTTCCATGCACTAAATCAGGGGTCGGGAACCTTTTTGCCAGAGAGAGCCAAGAAGCCAAATATTTTTTAAATGTATTTCCGTAAGAGCCACATAATATTTTTTTCAACACTGAACACAACTCAACGCGTGCATTTTCAAGTAAGACCAACATTTCTCGAGTATAATAGGTCTCTTATTCTTTGGAATAACATCGTTATTCTGAAGCTAACTGTGGAGGGGGCGTGGCCTGCGGGCCTGCAGCGAAGCGGGGTGTTGCCAGGGCCGACCTCGAAATCGACAGGTGCCTAGATGGCCCAGCTGGGCCTTGTTTTCTAATCACCTGTCGCTCTGTTTATAAGCAGCAGCCGGGAGGGAGCGAGAACGAAAGAGAAAAAGACAATTGCTGGAAAGCAACTAAGAGACTTATTGAAAAATAAAAAAAATATTGTAACCCTGGAACAGGCTCTCATGTCGGTGCCTGGTGGTCTGAAGAACCCCCAACTAACCAATAATAAATAAATCCCTTCTTACCATTAACGCAACTTCTTGAACATAAAAAGGCATGAGAATGTTTTATATTTTGAACGTTATTTTTGATTACAAGTGGAATTATTCATTATTTATCGTGCTGAGCAATGTCAGCTCAGATTTATCCGAGAGCCACATCTGGCTCGCGAGCCATAGGTTCCCTACCCCTGCACTAAATGTACGACAATACTTCTGCTCTACATGATGGATCCATGTCTCATTTGGAACATCAGCCATGTTTGTTCAGACTGCAGACAAACAGATGCATCATCACAAGGAAATTGATCTTTTTTTGTGCTGGATGCCTTTCTTGCTTTACAGGCGGCACACAGCTGGGCGAGTCACAGTCGTGCAGAATAAAGCAGGCTTGTAATGGCACCCCTGCAAGCATGACGATAGAGGAGCATTGACTGCGCGGTATTCCTTTTCACCAGTGTGCGTAATTGCAATATGCACGAGAAAGAAACAGATCAAAAGTCTATCTACGGCGAGATGTGTTTACTGGATCCACCTGGATACGTCGGATGGCAGATTTGCGAGGCTAATGCACGTCGGCAGCATTAGTATGCCTCAGAGGGGCTGTGTGCACTTTGTCAAGAGGAGAGGTGATGTAAGGAGGGGGAATAAATGTTTGCAGTTTCCCCACTGACCCGGAGCTCGCCATCCACCCATCCATCCATCCAACCATCCCCCCCACACGGTGACACAGTGCCCCCTCTGGGCTGGAAGTGAACACATGTACACTACAGTCACTTAAAGGGGAACATTATCACAATTTCAAAAGGTTTAAAAACAATAAAAATCAGTTCCCAGTGGCTTGTTGTATTTTTTGAAGTTTTTTTCAAAATTTTACCGGTCCGGGAATATCCCTAAATAAAGCTTTAAAGTGCCTTATTTTCGTCTCTCTGCGAAGACACTGGCCATTTCCCTGTGATGTCACACAGTGCTACCAATGTAAACAAACAATGGGAATACCACAGCAAGATATAGCGACATTAGCTCGGATTCAAACTCGGATTTCAGCGACTTAAGCGATTCAACAGATTACGCATGTATTGAAACAGATGGTTGGAGTATGAAAGTATTGAAGAAGAAACTGAAGCTATTGAGCGAATAGCTATTGGCGCTATTCATAGCCATAGCATGGCCGAATAGCTGCGTTAGCATCGCCGGTAAAATGTGCGGACCAAACGGTCAGGACTTTCGCATCTTGTGACACTGGAGCAACTTAAATCCGTCGATTGGTAAGTGTTTGTTTCGCATTAAATGTGGGTGGAAAGAAACGTAATATAGTTGCAAATGCATCTACAGGTTATCCATACATCTCTGTGCCTTGTCTGCTTTAGCACCGCCGGTAAATAGCATGTTAGCATTGATTCAAAGAAGGCGGCGCCCGGACGGGCTGCGCTCTCGAGGAGCTCCTGCTAAAGATGGAACATTTGGCAGAAATACCGGACAATTCCACAAACTTTATGGCTGGCTCACATCGTGGTCACTCTGTGATCACGTACGACCGCCAGACACTTCTGGATGTGGACATATCGGGCCGTTTTGGACTGATAGACACTTGCGTGCTAGACTTGCTAACTAGCATGAGAATACATCGGCGGCTACATCCAGCGGCCTGTGAAGCAGGGGAGTCTAGTAGCAGCGGGGGCCGTCTACGGAGCAGACGTCAGCGGTGTGATCGGAAACGCGGATGCCGAGCGGGGCTAAAAACAAAGCAGAAGGCTAATCCCCACAGAACACCACTTTCCTCCATCCCGAAGACGGATTTAGATGGAAAATGCGAGACTACTGGTCTGGGTAAGGAGTCAGTTAAATTAGAACAAGTTTTTTCTGCTTTGAGTGTTTCAGAGTTGGACATGTGTTTTACTGAGGTAGCTAACTATGATGCATGCAGTTTATCAAAGCAACAAACAAACAATCGGAAAATCCCCGTTACTGAGGTGGCTAACCATGATGCGTGCAGTTTATCAAAGCAACAATCAAACAATCGGAAAATTCCTGTCGTATCAATTCCTAGATATGGTCGTAACTATACTAAATGCACTGGGCATAATAAACACAACATTATTAATATTGCTACTACGGATAATTTGATCAAAAACTCCCTAAAACAGCCCACTACCTATAATATAGGTTTTTTAAACATAAGATCATTGTCTCCCAAAACGTTGTTAGTTAATGATATTATCAGAGACAACAATCTTAACGTCATCGGTCTCAGCGAAACCTGGCTTAAACCAAACGACTTTTTTGCGCTAAATGAGGCATGTCCTCCTAACTTTACACATGCGCATATTGCCCGTCCGCTCAAAAGGGGTGGGGGGGTCGCACTAATATACAACGAAAACTTTAACCTTAGTCCTAACATAAATAATAAATATAAATCGTTTGAGGTGCTTACTATGAGGTCTGTCACACCGCTGCCTCTACACCTGGCTGTTATCTACCGCCCCCCAGGGCCCTGTTCGGACTTTATTAATGAATTCTCAGAGTTCGTTGCTGATCTAGTGACACACGCCGATAATATAATCATAATGGGGGACTTTAATATCCATATGAATACCCCATCGGACCCACCGTGCGTAGCGCTCCAGACTGTAATTGATAGCTGTGGTCTCACACAAATAATAAATGAACCCACGCATCGCAACGGTAATACGATAGACCTAGTGCTTGTCAGGGGCATCACCGTTTCCAAAGTTACGATACTCCCGTATACTAAAGTATTGTCCGATCATTACCTTATAAAATTCGAGGTTCAGACGCATGTTTGTCAAACTAATAATAATAATAACTGCTATAGCAGCCGCAACATTAATACAGCCACAACGACAACTCTTGCTGACCTACTGCCCTCGGTAATGGCACCATTCCCAAAGTATGTGGGCTCTATTAATAACCTCACTAACAACTTTAACGACGCCCTGCGCGAAACCATTGATAACATAGCACCGCTAAAGTTAAAAAAGGCTCCAAAAAAGCGCACCCCGTGGTTTACAGAAGAAACTAGAGCTCAGAAATTATTATGCAGAAAGCTGGAACGCAAATGGCGCACGACTAAACTTGAGGTGCACCATCAAGCATGGAGTGATGGTTTAATAACTTATAAACGCGTGCTTACCTTAGCTAAAGCTAAATATTACTCAAATCTCATCCACCGTAATAAAAACGATCCTAAATTTTTGTTTAGTACGGTAGCATCGCTAACCCAACAAGGGACTCCTTCCAGTAGCTTAACCCACTCAGCTGATGACTTTATCCAATTCTTTAGTAAAAAAAATTGAAGTCATTAGAAAGGAGATTAAAGACAATGCGTCCCAGCTACAACGGGGTTCTATTAACACTGACACGATTGTATATACGGCGGATACTGCCCTCCAAAATAGTTTCTCTCGTTTTGAGGAAATAATATTAGAGGAATTGTTACAACGTGTAAATGGAATAAAACAGACAACATGTTTACTTGACCCTCTTCCTGGGAAACTGATCAAGGAACTCTTTGTATTATTAGGTCCATTAGTGCTAAATATTATAAACTTATCACTCTCCTCGGGCACTGTTCCCCTAGCATTCAAAAAAGCGGTTATTCATCCTCTTCTTAAAAGACCTAACCTCGATCCTGACCTCATGGTAAATTACCGACCGGTGTCTCACCTTCCCTTTATTTCAAAAATCCTTGAAAAAATTGTTGCGGAGCAGTTAAATGAACACTTAGCGTCTAACAATCTATGTGAAACCTTTCAATCCGGTTTCAGGGCAAATCACTCCACGGAGACAGCCCTCGCAAAAATGACTAATGATCTATTGCTAACGATGGATTCTGATGCGTCATCTATGTTGCTGCTCCTCGATCTTAGCGCTGCTTTCGATACCGTCGATCATAATCTTTTATTAGAACGTATCAAAACACGAATTGGTATGTCACACTTAGCCCTGTCTTGGTTTAACTCTTATCTTACTGATAGGATGCAGTGTGTCTCCCATAACAATGTGACCTCGGACTACGTTAAGGTAACGTGTGGAGTTCCCCAGGGTTCGGTCCTTGGCCCTGCACTCTTCAGCATCTACATGCTGCCGCTAGGTGACATGATACGCAAATACGGTGTTAGCTTTCACTGTTATGCTGATGACACCCAACTCTACATGCCCCTAAAGCTGACCAACACGCCGGATTGTAGTCAGCTGGAGGCGTGTCTTAATAAAATTAAACAATGGATGTCCGCTAACTTTTTGCAACTCAACGCCAAAAAAACGGAAATGCTGATTATCGGTCCTGCTAGACACCGAACTCTATTTAATAATACAACTCTAACATTTGACAACCAAACAATTAAACAAGGCGACACGGTAAAGAATCTGGGTATTATCTTCGACCCAACTCTCTCCTTTGAGGCACACATTAAAAGCGTTACTAAAACGGCCTTCTTTCATCTCCGTAATATCGCTAAAATTCGCTCCATTCTGTCCACTAAAGACGCTGAGATCATTATCCATGCGTTTGTTACGTCTCGCCTCGACTACTGTAACGTATTATTTTCGGGTCTCCCCATGTCTAGCATTAAAAGATTACAGTTGGTACAAAATGCGGCTGCTAGACTTTTGACAAGAACAAGAAAGTTTGATCACATTACGCCTGTACTGTATATACCTTTATATACATATATACATACATATATACCTATACTGTATATACCTTTATATACATATATACATACATATATACCTATACTGGCTCACCTGCACTGGCTTCCTGTGCACTTAAGATGTGACTTTAAGGTTTTACTACTTACGTATAAAATACTACACGGTCTAGCTCCATCTTATCTTGCCGATTGTATTGTACCATATGTCCCGGCAAGAAATCTGCCTTCAAAGGATTCCGGCTTATTAGTGATTCCCAAAGCCCAAAAAAAGTCTGCGGGCTATAGAGCATTTTCCGTTCGGGCTCCAGTACTCTGGAATACCCTCCCGGTAACAGTTCGCGATGCCACCTCAGTAGAAGCATTTAAGTCTCACCTTAAAACTCATTTGTATACTCTAGCCTTTAAATAGACTCCCTTTTTAGACCAGTTGATCTGCCGTTTCTTTTCTTTTTCTTCTATGTCCCACTCTCCCGTGTGGAGGGGGTCCGGTCCGATCCGGTGGCCATGTACTGCTTGCCTGTGTATCGGCTGGGGACATCTCTGCGCTGCTGGTCCGCCTACGCTTGGGATGGTTTCCTGCTGGCTCCGCTGTGAACGGGACTCTCGCTGCTGTGTCTTGGATCCTCTTTGGACTGGACTCTCGCGACTGTGTTGTATCCATTGTGGATTGAACTTTCACAGTATCATGTTAGATCCGCTCGACATCCATTGCTTTCCTCCTCTCTAAGGTTCTCATAGTCATCATTGTCACCGACGTCCCACTGGGTCATTATTGTCACCAATGTCCCACTGGGTGTGAGTTTTCTTTGCCCTTATGTGGGCCTACCGAGGATGTCGTGGTGGTTTGTGCAGCCCTTTGAGACACTAGTGATTTAGGGCTATATAAGTAAACATTGATTGATTGATTGATTAACGTAGCATGTTAGCATCGATTAGCTGGCAGTCAACATCAACAAAACTCACCTTTGTGATTTCGTTGACTATCGTTGCAAATGCATCTGCAGGTTATCCATACATCTCTGTGCCATGTCTGCTTTAGCATCGCCGGTCAAATGTGGAGACACTCTGGCACATTCAATGGGGGTCTGGCGGCAGACACTTTGGCATCTTGGGGCCAGTGGTGCAACTTGAATCCCTCCCTGTTAGTGTTGTTACACCCTCCGACAAGACACCCACGAGGCATGATGTCTCCAAGGTTCCAAAAAATAGTCAAAACAACGGAAAATAACAGAGCTGAGACCCGGTGTTTGTAATGTGTTGAAAATGAAAATGGTGGGTGTGTTACCTCGGCGACGTCACATTCTGACGTCATCGCCTCCAGAGCGATAAACAGAAAGGCGTTTAATTCGCCAAAATTCACCCATTTAGAGTTCGGGAATCGGTTAAAAAATAGATGGTCTTTTTTCTGCACCATCAAGGTATATATTGACGCTTACATAGGTCTGCTGATAATGTTCCCCTTTAAAGGCCTACTGAGATGAGATTTTCTTATTTAAACGGGGATAGCAGGTCCATTCTATGTGTCATACTTGATCATTTCGTGATATTGCCATATCTTTGCTGAAAGGATTTAGTAGAGAACATCCACGATGAAGTTCGCAACTTTTGGTCGCTAATAGAAAAGCCTTGCCTGTACTGGAAGTAGCAGACAATGACGTCACATCCTCACATTGTTTTTAATGGGAGCCTCCAACAAAAAGAGCTATTCGTACCGAGAAAACGACAATTTCCCCATTAATTTTAGCGTGTTTGAGGATATTGATAGCGACGGACTAGAAAATAAATAAATAAAAATCAAGTAAAAAAAAAATTGGGACGGATTCAGATATTTTTAAACACATTTACTATGATAATTCTGGGAAATCCTTTCTCTTTCTATTGTGCTGCAAGTGTTTTAGTAAGTTTAATTGTACTTGATAGTCGGAGGGGTGTCTTGAGTCCAGTGTCTGATGGAAGTCGACGGCAGCTGTATGTACGGCACAAGCTCAGCTGATCTCCAGCAAGTGGCGACTTTTTACCACAATTTTATTACCGAAAACCGCTGGTTGACATTTGGTCGGGATCCATGGTCCCTTGACCGCTATGATTTATAGGAAAGCTTCACCTCCGGGAATTTTAAACAAGAAAACACCGTGTGTTTGTGTGGCTAAAGGGTAAAGCTTCCCAACTCCATCTTTCTACTTTGACTTCTGCATTATTAATTGAACAAATTGCAAAAGATTCAGCAACACAGATGTCCAGAATACTGTGTAATTATGCGATTAAAGCAGACGACTTTTAGCTGTGTGTGTGTGCAGCACTAATATTTCCTTACAGTCCGTGACGTCACGCATACACGATATCAATACGCGACGTTTTCAAGAAAAAACTCCCGGGAAATTGACAATTTCAATATAGTAAACTAAAGCGGCCGTATTGGCATGTGTTGCAATGTTAATATTTCATCATTGATATATAAACTATCAGACTGTGTGGTCGCTAGTAGTGGCTTTCAGTAGGCCTTTAAAGGCCTACTGAAATGAGATTTTCTTATTCAAACGGGGACAGCAGGTCCATTCTATGTGTCATACTTGATCATGTCGCCATATTGCCATATTTTTGCTGAAAGGATTTAGTAGAGAACATCCACGATAAAGTTGGCAACTTTTGGTCGCTAATAAAAAAGCCTTGCCTGTACCGGAAGTAGCAGACGATGTGCGCGTGACGTCACAGGTTGTGGAGCTCCTCACATTGTTTATTATGTGAGCCAGCAGCAGTAAGAGTAATTCGGACCGAGAAAGCGACAATTTCCCCATTAATTTGAGCGAGGATGAAAGATTTGTGGATGAGGATATTGATAGTGAAGGACTAGAAAACAAATAAAATAAAATAAAAAGCGACGGCTCCGGGCTGCGGCAGTGTGAGCGTTTCAGATGTATTTAGACACATTTACTAGGATAATTCTGGAAAATCACTTATCTGCTTATTGTTTTAATAGTGTTTTAGTGAGATTGTAAAGACATACCTCAAAGTCGGATGGCTGCGGTGAACACGCCAGTGTCTCAGAGAGACGCAGAGGAGCCAAGCTCACAGCTGCCTTTTTAGACAGCTACTACAGGGGGACACATAATCCACTGATGTCTCCGGTAAGATATACATCACAATTTTCCCATTCAAAAAAATGCTGGTTGACGTAGAGAAACATGTTCGCTGGACCGCTCTGTGTTAAAGCTTCACAACAAACAAAGAAACACCGGCTGTGTTTCGGTGCTAAAGGCAGCTGCAATCCACCAACATCATTCTTCTTTGACGTCTCCATTATTAATTGAACAAATTGCAAAAGATTCAGCAACACAGAAGTCCAAAATACCGTGTAATTATGCGATGAAAATAGACGACTTTTAGCCGTAAGTGGTGCTGAGCTCAAATGTCCCCTCCAACCAATAACGTCAAACACACGTCAACATTCTGTGACGTTTTCAACAGGATACTTCACGGGAAATTTAAAATTGTAATTTAGTAAACTAAAGCGGCCGTATTGGCATGTGTTGCAATGTTAATATTTCATCATTGATATATAAACTATCAGACTGCGTGGTCGCTAGTAGTGGCTTTTAGTAGTCACTTAAATGTACAATGATCTACATTTGAAAATATGCTTATTTATCCCATGCCACCAACTGTATGATACCATATTGCATTCACAGTGTTTTAATCTTCACAGACGTAATACTAGAGAGTGATTACACTACAACAGGGGTCGGCAACCCAAAACGCTGAAAGAGTCACATAGGACCAAAAATGCAAAAAAAAAATCTGAAAAGCCGTATATACTGTAAGTACTACAGTGAAGGCAACATATGACGGAAGTGTCTATATTACCTATCATAGCCTACGATCAAAATGACGACCGTATTTCCTTGAATTGCAGCCGGGGTGCTAATTAATTTAAAACCTCTTCTCACTACGGCGTTTACCAAAGGCATGTGGTAAATTTAGGCCGGCGCTTATAAATTTGAGTGTGATGTAAGGATACTATCATGAAAAGCACATTTAATTAAAAAAAACGTTATCATGGTCTTACCTTTACTTATAAATGACGTCCATGCGCAGCTCCTTCTGATCAAAAGCATAGACAACTTGTTTATAGAAGTCTTCCTTATCTTTCTTCAGTTTTAAAAGTCTCTGTCTCGATGGAGATCTTTCTTTATTACCTCCTGCTTCGATTGAAAGTCCAGTTTAGAAAACTGTTTTATTTTAGATATGTAATCCTCCATGTTAAAAGTGCAAGCGAGAGGGAAAAATAAACGATCGCTGCTCACTCTTGCTGCTTGTTGTCACTTCTTCTGCAGCCGAAGTGATCACTAGCGCCCTCTACCACCAGGTGGCGGGAGTCATTTAATGACACATATTTGACACAAGCAGCTACGGTATATTAATAAAACATAGCGGCTTACTGTTCTTTTTAGCATATTCAATAGCTTGGACCTTAAATCCTACTGAATAGCTCTTAATCCTCTTCCCTTTATGCGATTTCAAATTACTGAAATCAGCCTCCTCCATTTTGAAAATGATGACGGGTTAAGTGTCAATCGTGACGTGACGAGTTTGACCCGGCGGAAATTGTAGACATGTAATTTATATATATATATATATAAATAATAGTGGGACAAGCGGTAGGAAAATGGATGGATGGATATAATATTCTAATATATACATATATATACATATATATATAAAAGGGTCAATTATGTCTTGTGTAAATAATGTATTTTATAATGTTTTATTATTGTTATAATTACACAAAATGTGTAAGTTACATGTAAATACCTGAATGTTGTTCAATCTTTTGTCAATGTGGAACCATTGTCTCGTTGTAACTCCTACTGCAATAATTACTGTGACACCTGTCTTTTTATGTGCGTTGGACACGCCTTACAACTTCCCTTTTGTCTACGACAGCATGGACAAGTTCTTATTAAGAACTTAAGTTCAGTTTCTTGTCCATTATTATATTTGGGTCGGGGCTCGACGATGGCAGAAAACAATTGATAACAATTGTATTTCTGGGTATTATCGGGTATGTTTTTATTTCACTGTTGTACGTAACTGCGCCTTTTTGTCTACGATAACAGGAGAGGGGCTTGAGGATGACAGGAAGTTATTGACAACAATTGTATTCTGTGTATTATCAGTAAAATGCAGCTCAGCACACACACACACACACACATATCTATACACACATATATATGTATACACACATATATGTGTATATATATATATATATATATATATACATTATATATACATATATATATATATATACATGTATATATACATATATATATATATATATATATATGTATATATACACACACATTTACACACACACACACATATATATATGTGTGTTTACATACATGTATATATACACATTTACATATATATAAAGATATATATATATACACATTTACATATATATATACAGATATATATATATATATATATACACACATATACAAACACACACTCATATATACACATACAAACATATATGCACACACATATGTATATATATATACATACATATATATATGCACATATATATATATATATATATAACTTTTTTTAATCTCAAACAGTTGTATGTAATAAAACATAATAAGGAGATTATTTTATATAGTGTTAATATTGTTGCAGTACAGTGTAACTGAATAAAATTTACAGTTAATATTTGTGATCGGTATCGGCCGATTCCCACTCAGGTTTGATCGAAATCGGCAGCATAAAACCCCGATTGGACCAATAGTAATCTGGTGTATTTGAGCCTAAAAATATGCAGGTGTTTTTACGGCTATATTTGAATAAAAATGCATTTAAACCACAATTTTCACCACTTATAGACATTGGTCATTGATGAGACCCCTTGAAAAAAACCCACCTCATTTGAATATTCTCGAGTGCAATTTTTTTTGCTATAGAGCTTGTACACTTGATGAGTGCGCACTGCATTCTGTTTGACTTATGTTCACTCAAGCAGGGGGATTTGTTTCCAATATTGCAGAGCCTCTCTGACCTTTACGGGTATTAAGCAACTTAATGACATCTCAAGTGTGCTTGGATGTAAAAGCTAATTATGATAGATTATGAGTTGTAAATTAATACAAATGTGAGCTGACAACCAATGATAACCTGTGTTTACAGTACATTATATATATATAGATATATATATATATTAGAGATGCACCGAATAATCGGTAACCGAATCTATTCGGCCGAATATGGCAAAAAAAGCCACATTCGGCCTTTGGTGGAATGAGTTAAAAACAAGGCCGAATAGTGGCGTGTGACGCAATTTTTTGACGCGGTGACGCAATCAACCAACGTGCGGTGACGTTGTAACCCGGCACCTTCGGAAAAATGTCAGCAGTGTGGAGATATTTTAAGGTGTCGGAAAGTGACAAAAGTATTGCAGTTTGCAACGAATGTTCAGCGTAAATTGTCTCAAGGAGGTGCCTCGTGGCCGACGTCTTTGAGAAGACGAAAAAGTTTGCGACTGACAGTGCCAAAGCAAACGGAATTACAAAGAAGGTAATGGAGTTTATGGCTTTGGGTGATCAACCGTTTAGTGTTGTGGAGGACATTGGCTTTCGGAGACTCATGGGGCACATTGAGCCCCGTTACACGATACCGAGCAGACGGTATTTATCTGATGTGTGCTCTTTTCATTGTGTGTGTGCTGTTTACATTATTAGCCTGTTGTGTAGGCTACCTGTATAAGTGTATGAGGTTACAAGCACACACTTATTGAGATTTACTTGAGCTTTCTGTTTACATTATTAGCATATCTACTGTGGCTAAGCAGACTTTTGTCAAAAGGACAATCATTCATTTGTTGTGGGTTTATATATATATATATATATATATATATATATATATATATATATATATATATATATAATTAACACAAATGATTGCTTTTCTAATGTTAGTTTTGTGCCTTTCATTGAATTCAAAATATGGGAAATATTCAATGGTATTCAATTACTGTGTTATGCTGTAAAAAAAAAAACAATTTGGAACAAATCAAGCTCCTTTGGATAAGATTTGAACTGAGAAGAAATGGAAAACAACCGGAGCTCTCTTGTTTGGATAGACTCATACTAACACATGGCCGCTTTGCTCCAATATTTAAATGAGTCCGGGTTATTTTTTTCCCCGGGAAAAACGCCATATTCGGCAGCATGCATGAAACGATGAATAGAGAAATATACGGTAGATATAGATTATGGCGCTATCCCCAGGCACACTTTTGCGTCCATAGATTATGTCTCCTACCTGTCAGAGTGCATCTGACCCCTGGGGTTTCTCGTGTGTGAACGTGCGTGTGTGTGTGTGTGTGTGTGTGTGTGTGTGTGTGTGCGCACTTGCATCACTCCAGCTGTCTCCTCACATCCATCCACCCTCTGATGACTGAACTTCACAGCGGATCTCTCCGAGCTGGTTCCTTCAGGGCTCCAAACGAGCAGACATTTCAAACAATGTTTCCTGGCAATGGACCCACAGAAGATCTGCACAATGAAGAGGTGGGTGCGGGGGGGAGAGTAGATGGTGCATGTGGGCGTGTGCATTGGTCACATAAGAAAGAAAGAAACAACACAATAACGCCTTCAGGTTGATACTGAGTGAACAATCAGATGTCAATTTTAGGCCACTTCAACTGATTGTATACAATTACGTGCACAAGTCGGCACAAATAGTTGACTACAATTGCAAATGTACCTCGATTATTATAGGAAATATTGCTACGTACAGCGCGGGAAAAAGACGGCACAGAAGCAAGGATGTAGTTTAGTTCTATTAATTATTAAATACAATAGGACATATACCTAATCCAAAATGTGTATGGTATGTGTTGAGTGTTACCGGGAGTTGTGGAAGGTGCGCGTTGAGTGAGAGGCGGAAGTCCAGGAAGGGCAAGGAAAGCTTGGAGGTCCGTGGGCAGGAGCGAAGCGTCAGAGTCCGTGTCCTAAAAATGTGCGCGCTTCCGCCATTGTAGTCTGTGGCCGATCGATAAGCTTCTTCTTTTTAAATAAAAAATTATAAATGGGTTGTAATTGTATAGCAATTTTCTACCTTCAAGGTACTCAAATCAGTTTGACACTACTTCCAAGTTTACCCATTCACACACTGATGGAGGGAGCTGCCATGCAGGGCGCTAACCAGCACCCATCAGGAGCAAGGGTGAAGTGTCTTGCTCAGGACACAACGGACGTGAAAAGGTTGGTACTAGGTGGGGATTGAACCAGGGACCCTCGGATTGCGCACGGCCACTCTTCAACTGCGCCACGCCGTCTTTACCTTCTTGTTATGGGACATTCATCCTCTATTGTTGCCATTTGTAAAATATTCTTACTCATATATGTCAGTTGACTTGTTATGAAAGCGCTAAAATCTACCGATTTAGTGGGTTTACATTATTTACCCAAGTTAGTAGAGAGTTCCGGACGGACGGTTTTTCAGGGACACATTTCCAGCATTGTTGTTGCACTAGTTATTGTTTGAAGTAAAGTCTTATTGTCATTAAAACAGTTAGCTCCATCTTTTGAAACTTCTTCCACTCCCGTCCTTGCACGCTACACCGCTACAAAAATATGACGAGGAAGAGACGTTGTTCTAAGGTGAGTCATGTAAATAAGACCGCCCACAAAACGGCGCATCCTGTAGCAACTGTCAGAAAGCGAGTTGATGCACCATGAATTGATTAACGTAGACCCCGACTTAAACAAGTTGAAAAACTTATTGGGGTGTTACCATTTAGTGGTCAATTGTACAGAATATGTACTGAACTGTGCAATCTACTAATAAAAGTTTCAATCAATCAATCAAAAAAGATGAGCCGTAAAACATAATCGATGCACTCCCGAACTGTGAAACATCACTGTAGACACTTTTCACCTTTGACCACTAAAGAAACGTTTTAAAACTGCTGTGACCCAATGTCACCTTCATATTTATACTGCTGACTGTGAATCAGAATGTACAATAATGTTGTTACTCACTGTGCCGTGTATATAACATTTAATTTTTTATTTTATTTTTAGTAACGTGTGACTATGTTACCATGAATTGATTTACGTGGACCCTGACTTTAACAAGTTGAAAAACTTATTGGGGTGTTACCATTGAGTGTTCAATTGTACAGAATATGTACTGAACTGTGCAATCTACTAATAAAAGTATCAATCAATCAAACTTGTTGAAGGGTGGACTAGAAAAGTAAGTTGTTCATGGTATAACAAAATGTCCGTTTAACTGTGCATATGACAATAAACAATCTTGAATCTCTTGAATGTTGACCAAATAACCACTATTACATGTTATGTAGAACATAAGGAAGTGTTGTACATTTAGAAATAAATCACAATGACCTTTTTAATGCGCCTTTTGGATGAAAATAGACCTGAATAAACCTGCTCATTGGCAGTGAGTGTAATCCGGTGCGCCCTATGGTCCGGAAAATACGGTGTGTTGAATTTTTTATTTATTTTTTGTCCTGTCCAGCTTCTCAGGCAAATCATAGAGTTGATGTAGATGCCCGTATCGGCTGTTCAGATTTACTTTACAAAAGAGAAGTGTAGGATACTTCTCGTGTTGCCTTATTTGAGTTTGACTTTATCAAATGTATTTATATTATCATTTGGTGCAGCCGGGCCGGAGCAGGAGGGGATAGAAAGAGAAAAAAAAGAAGACAGAGGGGGAAATTGTGGGGATAAGAGGGGGATTAGACACAGAGACAAAAACAACAACAGCAAACACAACAATAACAACAAAAACAA